>NW_024740508.1:32500-110000 GCF_018991925.1 Homarus americanus | reverse complement strand
GTACTTTCTAAATGCACCTGTATGTATAGTACAAAAACATATGTATCAGCATGTAGAGTCCTCCAAAAAAGTAACGTTAGTCGATGTGATTCGAGACTTTCCAATCAATGTTTACTCGACCTGTTTCTAAACGGTTGATAGTTCTTCATCCGTCACCTCGGACCATGAATAAGTACATATGTTTTCGAGCGACATATACATTAATATAGATTTCTTGATTTCTTGTTATATTGAGGTATCTACTATGCCACACAAGGACGACTCCCTCCCCTAATCCTACCACCATCTCTAACTGTTGCTGATATGGCCAACAGGCGTACCAATTTATGATAATGAATTGGTGATCATATCAAAGCATTTCGTCCACCGTTTCAAATTGTAGCGACGGAAAATCTAACTATACTTTGTGCAGTACATAAACTTAGCATCTATGTATCACTATGTAACTTAACGCGCTTATAAACGTGCATGTATTAGCATGTGCTTTAACTGAACGTGTATGTATTATCATATACATTAACTCAGCGTGTATGTATTATCACGTACAATGGCCCCCGGGCGTGATGTTACGCCCTACAGTGCCTCCTTGTTCATGTGGCACCACTTGTGTGGCTAGTACAATACAGTACAGGGAACTGGTTGATAGGGCTGTTTCCTAGTGCTTGTTTTGTCAGTTGTATACTGTACATGTATTAATATTCGAAAGAACAATCTTCAACAGAAATAATGCATATTTTGGTTTCTGTAATATGTTATATAAAGTTACTTAGAAAAAAAAAGAAACCTTTGAAGAAAGAGAATGAAACGAAAGGTGGAGGCGGTGGGAGAGGCAAGGTAAAGAACGCAGGGATTGTTATTATTTGTTGCAAAGGTGTTATTATGTTTGGTAACTCGTATGGTTAGGTTAGGTTACCCATGTTATATATTAAGTACTTCAGGTTTTAGAGTTAATACTATACTTGAATATATTCAACTATTTATATTTAGTGGGATGCAAGTAATAATGGTTGGATGTAATATTTATTAAAAAAAACACTAATATAATGAATTTGTTTTTAACCGATAAATGAATGTAAGTTTTTTGTTTAAACTATATGTGTGTATATATATGTGTGTGTGTGTGTGTGTGTGTGTGTGTGTGTGTGTGTGTGTGTGTGTGTGTGTGTGTGTGTGTGTGTGTGTGTGTGTGTGTGCGTGCGTGCGTGTGTGTGTGTGTGTATTTTAGGTGTGAATTATAATGTTTTAATTTGTGCGGCCGGGAACCAGTTAATTAAGAGAGAAGGATTTTGAAGATGAGCAAGAGAGGCACTGTAACACCACACCTGGAGGGGACTGTACTGTACATTAAATCTACCTGTATGTATTAGTACGTACAGTTGGCCACAGGTATAGTGTTCACTAACTTAATTCTTCTTTATCATTATTCCCTCCTCCTAGTGACAGGCCTGGCACTTGACATTATTAGGGACCTGCCACGCTTTGCCATTTACAGATGAAATGTACCGGGAACTTTCCCCCCACACACTCATCATTCTGTCACTTTATGTAACTTGACAAA
Organism: Homarus americanus; assembly: GCF_018991925.1. NCBI lineage: Eukaryota > Metazoa > Arthropoda > Malacostraca > Decapoda > Nephropidae > Homarus > Homarus americanus. Next base: position 108,442 of record NW_024740508.1, on the reverse strand, counting down.
ACCTATGACCCTTCAGGCTTTTACGCCCTTAATGCACGAGTCATAAAGGCAAGCATGAACTTAACAAGCTTCCCAGATGGGCGCTGTAAACGCTTCTGCGCTTCACCTTGCACAGGATGTAAGGGGGTGCCAACTCCTTCTTCCCCCCTCCTAAGCGCACTTCCTGCAGACATTCAGATCATGTTACAATGTTTCAGTCTCCTAAAGTGTTCCATAAGGCAAGGTACACCAAAAGGTTACTTATATACATGGTTTTTGGCCTTTATGTGTGTTTATGTTGTCCGTGCTGCCTCAGATGCTACCAGGCGTGTCCAGAGTATATTGTCGGCGACTGTACATTAATTAATCACCTATATTAGCGGCCCAGCAGGGGAGGCTCCTGAAACACTCACCCAGGTGCTCTGTGTGATAGGTAAGGTTTAGGGAAAGGTGGGTAGGGATGGGAGATAGGGGTTGGGAGGAGGGAAGGAGAGGAAGAAGAGGTGGAGGTGGTGAGGGAGGGAGGAAGGGAATGGTAAGGATGATGGAGAGGAGGAGAAGGAAGGGAAAGGGGGATGGCAATGTGGGGTGTGAGAGTGAAAGGACAGGGAGGAGGAGAAGAAGTGGGGAGGAGGAGAAGAAGAAGAAGCGTGGTAGGAAGTGAAAAGAGGGGAGGTGGAGGAGGAAGAAGAAGGTAAGAGACGACGTGGCAATAATCTAGTGTTTACATCATGCAAGAGACACTAGTTGACTACTACAGCTATTATGTGAAGCTGTTATTATGTTTTCTCTCTCTCTCTCTCTCTCTCTCTCTCTCTCTCTCTCTCTCTCACACCATATACAATATATTTCCTCATTAACCACACGACATGTTCCCCTCCATAACCATGACACTACACAACCACACTTCACGGTCACGATTCCCAAAGGACCGCAAGCTAAATAATTCTCGTAAGTGAGACTAAAAAGAAAAAAAAGTAACTGACTCACTTAAAGGTTGACAAGTTCAAACTGATATATAACTTGCGCTGACTCGACCTTAACTAGATACAGTCATTTAGTACTAGTTATAAGGCAACATTAACTTATAAAATGGCCTCACTCTTACGCTGAGACTCTACGTGAAAAAAAATGACGTTGGCCATCTCAGTGACTCGGAACCTCTAACACTTTCACTCCACGAAGGTTAATTTTGATAACACAATGATGACAACAACACACATACACGCAGGTAATAATCTTTTTTATATATTTACTGTGTGTGAACGTTTGTCGCGGGTCATTAAGAATTCACGCAGCTCTGTGGAAAGTTGGTGATGATGACATAACGAGGAGAGGGATAAATTATGGTGATTTATTACGAGTTGTGAAGAGAAAGGGTAAATCAATCAAGTAAATATATTTAAAGAGCGATGAAATGTTTGGCATACAAGTGTAATTTTTTCTTCAAAGGATATTATGAGTTTTCTATCTTACATACAGGTAACTAAACTAAATCTGTCAAAATTAAAAAAAAATAAAAAAAAAAAAAAAAAAAAAAAAAAAAAAAAAAAATATATATATATATATATATATATATATATATATATATATATATATATATATATATATATATATATATATATATATATATATATATATATATATATATATATATATATATATATATAATTACAACTGCTAGATTTAACTATTGAACATGATACTTTCCTAAATTGATAGAGTTATGCGTAACTGACAATGTGTTTAGAGCAAATGGGAAGTTCTACAAGCAAATATTTGGCATGAGCATGGGTAATTGTCTTTCTGCTCCTTTAGCCTGTATTTATATGGAGTTTTTTGAGTCTAGATTACTACCCAATATAGTGGACTTTATTCCTCCATGGTATAGATATGTAGATGATGTTCTTTGTCTTTGGCCTAAAAACAGTGACCCATTGGAATTTTTAGACAAGCTTAATAATATTGTCCCTAGTATCACATTCAAAATTGAAAGAGAAATAAATGAATCCCTTCCATTTCTTGATATGCTTATCATGAGAAATGGCCAAAACTATAAATTTAAGGTATATAGAAAGCCCACACAGGTAGACAGTTTCATTCACTTTTTATCGAATCACCTTGAGTCTACCAAAATGTCAGTTTTTTCTGCTATGTTCTTAAGATGTCTGCGTATTTGTGACTCTGAATTTATTGACGATGAATTGAAACACATTCGTTCTATTGCACAGAAACTCGGGTACCCTTCTGTGTTTGTTGATCGTTGTTTTAAAAGGCTAAAAAATCCTTTCATTCCTCTCAAACCAGACAAGTTCCTACACTTAAGAATATTTTGACTCTGCCCTATCGTAATGAATTTGTCCCGTTAGTTCGGTCCCTCAAGCTTCTAAATATTAATGTTGTTTTCAAGTATGACTCAACCATTACCAATATGTTAATAAGGAATAGCCCAAGTTTGAATGTAAATGGAAGTGTTTATTGTATTCCATGTAGCAAATGTAATTGTAATTATGTAGGTCAGACAGGAAAAACACTGCAGCTCAGAATCAAACAACATAAGTATAATATCAGAACAGCATCTGAAAGCAGTGCCTTGTTCGTTCATGTTAGGAATAATAATCACCCCATTGCTTGGGAAAAAAGCTTAGAAGTATTTAAATCATCTTGTGTCACAGAAAGACTTCTGGTTGAAGCTAGTTTGATTAAGGAATTAAAATCAATAAACCTTAGTGATGGTCAGTTCAAAACTGATAATATGTTACATAAATTTATTTGTCAGTGGCCCAAGGTTAAAACTGCTTTGAAAACATTTGATCTTGATGTAAAACCTTTGATCTTGATGTATGATAGTTATTTTGTGGGTCCCTTTTTTCTGACCTGACCTGGCTAGTCACGTCACCACCCTTCTCTTAAGCTCCTCTACGTGTGTGTTGGTGTGGGGATTAGTGGATGTCATCATTATGACCTGACCTCATGTTTTTAGGTCACCCTGTATATTTAAGCCTCTCTCTGTCCATGTAATCCAGTTGCCTCTGAAGATGTCTTGAATAAAGACGAAAGCTAAGGTACTCCGTTGTTTCCATTTTCCCGTGTGATTTTATCAAGATTTATATATATATATATATATATATATATATATATATATATATATATATATATATATATGACAAAAAATTTACGTTCTAATGTCTTTTATTTTACATAAACTAAAATTTAAAAACATTTCTAGAATTTTTTTTTTCTAATCATGTTGAGACGAGATAAACAATTAGTCACAATTTACGAGTAACTGGAACCTTAATAAAAAAAACGTCTTTTTTGATAATGTAAGAATTTGTTCAGCAAGTATATCATTCAAATTTATCTATGATTTTGATTTGTTTTTCTTAAAATCTAAAATCCTATAAAAATTAAACCCTCAAGTGAAAAACTATAGGATTTTAATTTTATATGAATGAAATTAATTCTTCATGATTTTGATATAAGCGAGTCTTTTATATACTTATTTTTTATTTTACTTAAAACAAAATACAGATCAGATCTTGTTATATTGATTAGCAATTCTCATTTTTCTTAAGATATTGTTTAACTGAAGGAAAACCCTTCAACCTATTCACTATACAGGAACAAGAAGACGTCCTGCAGCTTCAGATATAACGGATAGAGCTTGTAGTGTAACAGAGCTTAATTTACCTTACAGTTCACTCAATGTATACGATTCGAAATAGGTCGTTATTTTGATATAGGTCATATTTTTTTTTATGTCAACCGCGACGAAAAACATATTAGACTTCTAACTATATATGGAGTAGCTGAGATATTATTATTTTTTTTTATAACTTAGGATAAATTACTGTACTTTTAGTTTACTTTACTCTTACGATCCAGAGAGTTACTTACATTCTTCGTAATATTTTAATACAGAAAAAGAAAACACTTAAGACTTTCAGTTATAAGTGGGAAAAATTTAAAAGCTAATCGTGTACAAACAACAGCAGCATAATTTAGCTTTGACCTCAACTCAAAAGAAACATTTACACTTCGGGACAGCTCAATGTTTATGTCTTTACTTCAAATATATTTTCTCATAACCTTAATATAACAAAGACAAAGAACACATTAAACTTTCAGCTATAAATATAACGACTTATGACCAATTTATGACGGTATATTACAGTATAACTTACACTTAGGTTCAATTCACAACAACATTTACGATTTTAGATAGAGTAATTTTCTGATGATGAACGACGCTACCTTATATGATGAAATAGATGGACGAAATGCAATTGTATAAAACAAGCTTTGGTTTTCAGCTTAGTATAATGCCTGACTCGAGTTATTTATTATGGTAGGTCGCAGAGTGCAGGACAATAAACGTCCGGGTTAACGTGGAGTTTACATGTAATCAGCAGTCAATAAAACTATTTTCTCAGGCACGTAATGTTTAACACGACTTTCAACGCAAATAACACACGTATAGTGCTCTCTCTCTCTCTCTCTCTCTCTCTCTCTCTCATCCTCACTATGTTTGCCTTACCTGTAGTTAGTTAACCTAATTTGCTCCATTCGTGACTGACTGGCTGACTAACTTAGCATATAATCTCCTTAGCTGACTAACCTGACCTCGCTTTTGTGGTGAATAATGTTGGAGTCAGTCAGTCTCGAGTCCCAGTTATCCGTTCATACCACACCTGATCAAACATGCACGCGCACGCACACACACACACACATACACGCCCGCACACACATACGCGCACACACACATACGCAAACACACACACATACACGCCCGCACACACATACGCGCACACACACACACACAAACGTTCTCCTCCTGGGAAATTTTCCCGTATAAATTGTAATTTAATTACGTTCCAACTTCCAAAAACTATATGTCGACGTCACCATGTTTACTCAACCCAATATCCGCCTCTCTTGATCTGACTGATGGATATTGAATTTTGGACGTGAGGGATGTTTAATTTCACAAGGTTTATTAATGAGGAAAGTTGGTCATTCAGGAGGATTCTTGTTTTTACTCCAAGTATTTAGCATCACTTTTACTCTTCTTATCATTACCTGTGTTTCGTTGTACCCAGACACTTGTTCATTAGCATTCCGTGTACCTGCAGCCCCGGCAACACAACAATCACCAGTCCATTTCCCCTCACTAATAGTTACTGCTGAGAGCCGTCATTTACTGCTCAATTTTAGGGGCCATCTGCGTGCATCTTGGGCCTTTTGTACACCTCCGGGAACCACAGGTTAATTAGCTACAGTAATTACTTGAGTCCATTAAGTTCACCTGTGCTACGTGGAGTCAACACCTGCCCGCTGATTGTTCAGGATGGCTGGCATTCCTAGACGTCACTCCCTTCAGACGAGCTGTAATTTTGCACTATTATATTATCGGTCTTGTTTCCTTACTGTTGTTTATTAAATAGCAAGAGTGTTTGCCGGACAGGTGTACAGGTGAGTTAATGGTGTAAAACAGTAGTGATATTTTGTAGTCTTCAGCAATTACCGCTAACAACATACCTATGAACAATTACTTTGAAATATTACGTTGGTTTATTAGTGTTAAAATGCTCGGTCGCTTCCTGCAACTTGTGCATTTCCGCTCCACAGTTATTTCTCTTTTTTTTTTTTTACTCTTTTTTTTGTGCAGTAATAAATCCAGAATATAAATGTGAATAGATTACAACAGACATTAGCATTTAATTGACCTCAAGAAAAAACTTTACAGTCAGCTGGTATATGTCATCCTAACAACATTACATTTGGATCGCGCATAACTACACACAGCTGCTTAGTGGATCTCCGAAACACCTCCATATTCAAGCCAAATTGACACGTATTTACTGTAAATATAAAGCCGAGTTTGTTGTCAGCTTCATCGAGGATAAGATACGATGCTGCCCTGGGTATGTGACTTGACAACCCACCACTTAACACACCATAAAATTGACTTGTTGAACATTGTCACGGGGTACGCCAGGCTGACACTTGTCTCCCTCGCTGTTTCATCTACAAACCCTCTTTCCTCTTCAAGGTTAACATTGTACTCTCCTTAAAGCATTTATCCATAATATGTCTAATTTATTATACTCCAATGTCAAATCTATCCGATACGTGGTGGAATTCATCTTTCTTTTATTTTCAGTGAGATTTTTATTTTCAGAGGATGATTAACCCGGATGTGATTAAGGTTTAGGTACCCCACCCACACACACGCCCACCCACACACACGCCCACCCACACACACACATAACAAAGCCGACGCCATTATTGTTGTGTTGAAACGCTAACTACTGCAACTCTAATATTATCATTGCGACACTATCATCCAACGCCCACTGCATCACCACCACCACCCAGAACCAATGAAAAATCACCGATTACCACCGCTCTACAACTACACCACCTACTTACCACAACATCACCACCCACCACAACACCACAATCTTCCACCACAACACCTCCACCTGCCACAACACCACCATCACCTACCACAACACCACCATCTACCAGCACAACACCACCATCTACCAGCACAACACCACCATCTACCACCACAACACCACCATCACCTACCACCCACCACAACACCACCATCACCTACCACAACACCACCATCACCTACCCACAACACCATCATTTACCACCACAAAACCACCCTCACCACCACCCTCACCAACCTCCCACCACTACACCGCCCTCACCAACCACCCACCACAACCCCATCACCTACCTAACTACCACCCACAATAACACTACCTACCACAACACCAACAGCTACCAACCACCACTACCTACTTACCACCCACGAGAGCACCTTCACCCACCACAACACCACCTCCAACTTAAAATCCACCACTACACTATCTACCTAAAATGATTGCCCCTCGTGTACGAGGGTGGCTGGCCCTAGGGCCACCTAGGCGTGAATTTGCTTAAGGTGTAGAAGCTGTCGCCAACACAACAACCACACCCTAAGTTAACGAGTTGCATGACCCAGTGTCAATGAATAGTCCGAGAAAACCGGACAACTCGCCAACTGCACTGGCTAACCATTATCCCGGAACACGATCCCCAAATCAATTAACATCCCCTTCCCGGGGATCGAACCCGAGTCAACTCACTTGCGTGGCAAGCATGTTGACCGTTATACCACAGGTCCAGACCACCACCTATCGACCACCCACCACAACACCTACCACCCATCACATCACCTGCCACCCACCACATCACCCACCACCTACCATCCATCACAGCACCACCCTCACCTACCGCCCATCACCACTCACCACAACCACCACCTAAATACGGTTTTATTTCACTTGTTGCCTCTAAACGAATCTCGGGAATTTTATAGTTGCAATCAGTAGTTTCGACAATTTTAAGATTTTTTCTTCAATGGCATTTCTGGTGCAAATTCCCTTTACGAGATATATTTAACATTTTATTATATATTTTCGTACGTGGCGGCATACACCAAGAACATCGAGCGACTGTGGGGCTCCCACAGGTGGTTTTTTTTTTTTTTTTTTACGGGGAATAGCCCACCCGGGCTCAGGTCATCGACACACAACGGGGCCCCGGGGGCGAGAAAATAAGAGTAAAAATAAATTAAAAATAGAAGAGAGAAAGACTACTGTATATATCAATCTATACCACGAAGATGCCAGAAAACCAGCTTTTTGAAGTGAGACAGATAGTATGAGTATGGACACAGAAGACAGAGCATTCCACAGTTTGGCTGTATGAGGAAAGAAGGATGTACTTTAACGGGTTATTCTAGTGTGACCGACATCCACACAGAAACGGTGGGCACCGCGGGCAAGACGAGTGTTACGAGCCCACGGCCTTGCCGGCGGTACACAGGATGCCAAGTCTACCGAAGAAAAAGTATGAAGCAACATAGCGGCTAAGAAAAAGGGAAGAGAAATTATCAACTAAAGGAGGGGAGTTAATAAGACGAAATGCCTTTGATTCCACCCTATCTAATAGTGGGACAGAAGAAGAGCCACCCCAGATGCGTGAGCAGTACTCCAAGTTAGGACGATTGAATCCCTTATATACTTGAAGCAACTGCTCAGGAGTGAAGTAGCTACGGCATCTGTACAGCATTCCCAGCTTTCGGGAGGCAGCTTTAGCAATGTTGCTGATGTGTGGCTTCCATGACATATTAGAGAAAATGGTGAGGCCCAGCAAATCTATTTTAGAATTTGGCAGAATGATTGCGACCTGAAATGTGATTGGCGGGAATCTTCTACTTTGGAAAGTGTAATTGGTAAATATTGTTAGATTAGGTTTGATTCAAAACTGTTTTTCCGATGGTTATTAACACCTTTTACCTCGACCTTTATAGCAAATCTCTAGATTCTGAGATGGGTGAGGGGGTTATCTCAGAAACTATTGATTTGCACCAGAAATGAGGGTCTAATTCGGTCATAACACGTGATAAGCCATTGTAAAAACATAGTTAAGATTTCGATTTCGTCGAGTGGCTACAAGTGAAAATTTACCCTATCTACTTCCCACCATACCACCTACCTACCACCCATCACAACACCATCACCTACCACAACTCCACCGCCACTTATCTAACACCCACCATAACACCACCACCTACCACAATACCACCACCTATCTACAACACCACTACCTATCTAACACCCACCACAACACCACCACTTACCTACCACCCACCGCAACACCACCACCTACCACTCACATACATAATTCATCCGAGTACATATAATATAATCTACGTGTACTGGATTCTACTGCAGTACTCTTCATAGTAGCAGGAGTACGAGCACTTGTGGCAAGAATTATTAACCACTGTCCGTTTGATTTCTGTGAGGGTGTGGGCGGTGTTCCCAGCCTCCACCGATTCCCTACATGTGGGCGGTGTTTATTATGGTCTTACAGCACAGCACATGGCATTATTTAACACGTAAAATAGTTTCCGGTTTAATAGTACAAACACCTGTACATATACTTAGGATCCAAGCACTACTTATTTTACGAGGTTTTACGCTACAATGAATCTACAACATTATTGAAACACCTGATTCGTGCACGTAAGTTATCGTACACAACTAGCACAAGGGAAGCAAGAACATAATTGCACTGAACTTAAGAGAACTACAAGTAAGTCTATCAGGTGGCCTCAGCGCCTTCAGCTCGTTGCCAAAATCACTTAACACCAAGAACGATCAGTACATGGGATTAATAGCCAAGGTCAACAGTACTCGGCGGTTCCTTCCCGCTAAAATCAATCTTTTAGTAGTTGTTGTCATGCACGGAGGCCACTGCTTATCTTCCATTTTGAAAGTATATAAAAACTTTCAGTGTTCCCTTAACTGTTTTATATTATGTGCTGAAAGTTAACCAAAAATCCCTACGTAAACCATGGATACAGAGTGACAAGTTTACCGTTACAGGAGGTAAGTAAACTCTTAGAGGCCTGGATACCTGTATAAATTTTATAACTTGCCGATGACGTAACAGCGAAGTAAACTAAGTACACCGGCAATATATGGGAATACCTGAACAATAATGAGTTTTACTGTGACTTACCTGTCAGCCGTCAGTCAGCAGCAGTAGTACACTCAGCAGTTCCTGTGCAACTCTCAGCCAACAGTAGTCAGCAGCAGTAATACACACAAACTAGAGAATATTGACGTGTCAGCAGTAATATATCAGCAGCGGTATGCCATCAAGTGTCAGCACCAGCAATAGACACACACTTGGGGAGGCCAGCGTGTATCAGCATCCGTCAGCCAACAGTAGTCAACAACACTAGTAGTACACAGAGACTGGGACAAACTGCGGGTCAGCTTCAACACCGCCTGTCACAAGTTCACTGTGAAGCTTGGAGACGTGTGAATGAGGCCTCGACTCCTCCATACTGAACCATCAACCCACCACCACCTTAAGTACTTTTAATTAACCAGAGAACTTAATAAAGGTTACTGAATTAGCTGATTATTTAAAAATCATTAAGAAAATTGGTTCAATGTGTCTCGAATCATTGGTGTTTTGGGGGGGGGTTCCTGGTACTGACGTCATCAGTGGGTTAATAACGAGGTGTTCGGAACGTTCACTTCAGTGTTGTGTTTGTTTACAATTTGTATTTATATAACAAAAGACAAAATGGGGTAAAGGAAATAATATATGCTTGAGACTGGTTTAATTGCCCGTGTAACGTAGTGAGGTAAATATATTAAAACACCTTAACTTTAGTGACACTTTTAAGGATCGTCATTTAAGAAAGTATTTAAATTTTGATTGTATTTACTTTAACTGAGATACAATGTAGAAGAAATTATTGTATTTAACTTAACACACAATTTTACCATATTTTTTGGAGGCCAAATTAACCTTGAAGACGTCAAACCTAGCAACCCTGCTTACCACCACCACAACACAACCACTCACCACAACACCACCAATCACCACATCACCACCAGAAGATCACCACCCACCACAACACCACCACTCACCACAACATCACCACAACAACACCACCATCCACCACAACACCACCACTCACCGCCTACCACCTACCACAACACCACCACTCACCACAACTTCACCACCTACAACCCACCACAACACCCCCGTCCACCACAACACCCGCACTCACCACCTACACCCACACGCAGTTCATAATCAGAGTGTAATACCTGAATGACGTGGAAAATCGTCTCCCCTATCACACACCTGTTGTCACCTGCCATGAACTGTTTGCCATATATCACTGCCGACACTGTGCTAAGGTGAACGTCTGTCTCAAGGTGAACATTATCACCAGTTGGTGTAAGTAAGGTGATGGTGACTGTCTGTGTGTGTGTGTGTGTGTGTGTGTGAGATTATTGATGTTGTTTTAAGTGACAGATTTGCTGGCTGTCTGTCTGTCTCTGTTTCTCTGTCTGTTTTCCCCAATACATGTACAGGTATATAACCCCATTTATACCTGTCCATACATACATACATACATACATACATACATACATACATACATACATACATACATATAATGAATGCCCCTCGAAATCGAGGAAGTCTGGCCCTAGGGCCACCTAGACGTGAACTTTTTTAAGGTGTAGAAGCTGTCGCCAACACAACAGCCACACCCTATAATCTCCACCTATCTACGAAATTTTTTATTCACACTAAACCATTTTTCTTAGTCAAATAGTAATGGGATATTAACTGTCACTTAACTACTAATATAATGACACATCTAACACCTGTACGAAAACCTAATGACCAGGTAAGTGCTTCATCATAGTTAAAATACTGGACGTCGGCTGAGTCACTCCTAAGTGTGAATGATAGCACTTTGTCACACTACCTCTGAAATATATAGCCGGGTTATATTATGCAGTGTGTCATTGTCTATATACAGGTTATAGATTATAGAGTGTGTCGTTGGCTGTATAATCAGGCGAATAGTTATGGTGTTATGATCGTTATTGATATTGTTATAGTGTGTGTGTGTGTGTGTGTGTTTATTTTGGTTATAATTATCTGTCCTTTTTTGTCTTTGTCTGTCTATCCGTCGTAAAATAAACTCTATCACGTCATGTTTTTCCCGTTATCTTCAACCACCATCACCAACATCCTCAAAATCACACCATCACCACCATTACCACCATCCCTATGATTACTACCATACCCATCATTACCACCATCATCACCACCATCTCCACCATTACCAATCATCATCATTACCACCACTCAGCACCATTACCAACATCCCCACCATTGCCATCATCACCACCACCACTGCTACTCGAATCATCACTATATTCATAATTATTACCACTACATAACACCATCATCACTATTACTAACTTCATCAGCCTCTGTTGACACTACCACCATTATTTACTCACACAACCACCATAACCACCAAGTTTACACACACTCACTATCATGCTCACCATCACCACCATAATTAGTCCCCCATACAAACACATCATCATCATCATCATCATCCCTACCACCATCACTACTACCACCACCACCACACATACTACCATCACTCATACACCACTCACACACCACCACTACCACCACACCACACACCATCACCACCAGTCACACACCAACACCACCTCCCCTCTCATTTCTCAAAAGCCACTGGAGTTGACACCTTACTAAACACAGTCTACTTTCCCTCTCCCTCTCACACACCCTGAGATTTCTGGTCGTAGCTGGAGACTGGAGTACGCTGGTAGTGAAATCGCGTGTTCCTGTACTATGGCGCACCAGACCCTGTAATATTAGAGACTTCGCGGGTGTGTGGCTCCTCAGGGTTCATGTTCACAGGTTCCTGGGTGCATTTGTTAACAAGGGCTCTGGCTCACCTGTTGTATTTGTCTTCCGGAGTTAGTGTTGATATTCTCTCTCTCTCTCTCTCTCTCTCTCTCTCTCTCTCTCTCTCTCTCTCACTACAGTACATGTCGTGGACCTGCTAAAAAAGATAAAATGATCACCTGGGTTGACATGTTAAGGATGAACGTACTTTGCATACTTTGTGGGAAACAATATGAGACCATGGACGATAAATTCTGGTATATGAGAGCTGTCACTAATCACACGTAAAATTTCGGAGCATATCGACCCCCGCCTGCACAGATAGTTGTTTTAACTACTGTATTACAAGGAAACTCTCTTTAGAACGTATGAGAGTCTATTTTACAACGCACTAGACGTTCATAGAGCAAAATGAACGCCAGATTTTAGTACTTAATTGTGTTGTTTTGTAACTAGAAGAAAGTTGTGGTTTTAAATGATCCCATAAGCGGCTTTTTTTTTCTTGTTGTTGTTCATGACCCAAAGTGTAAATTTAGAGCACTTTTTTGTATCATAACGCAGCAACTGTTCTTAAAGGTAAATGAAGAACGAATAAACAAGCAAAATATCAATAAACATGCGAAAAAAATCAAGAAAATTATCCTATCTCCTCTTTAAAATGTCTCATGATCTTTGATATTTATATAAACTATGGAGATTTATTTTAAGAACTCAAAATAGAATTTCTGGAAACTCAGGGAATTTTTTTAGAACGAAAGTCAATAGAAACAGACCAATAGATGAAACCAAACACCAAAAAAATAAATGGCAAGAAACAGAAAAAAAATATAGATAAAAAATGACATAATTCCCATAAACGATCCATAAATGAATCTGTGAAAGAGGAGAATTATTTAATAACGAATAGTAAAATAAACAATAAATGAATAAAAACACAAACCAATGATACTGAAGAGCAAAAGATAATGAGGATAATAACCTGACATCATCTTGGCCACTAATGACTAACGACCATCACCTGTACTGTATCACAAAGACTGACCTCGTCCTGCCTAGTTGCTTACAGGTATCAAACACTCAATACTGTCAGCTGGTCCTCTCCTACCTGGCTGTGACGATCTTCTTTTTTTTTTGATCGTCCCCTCACCTTCAGCACATCACGAGGGAGGAAGAGCCCATCACGACACTTTGGTCACCATCAACACCTCACCTTCAGCCCATCACGAGGGAGGAAGAGCCCATCACGACACTTTGGTCACCATCAACACCTCACCTTCAGCCCATCACGAGGGAGGAAGAGCCCATCACGACACTTTGGTCACCATCAACACCTCACCTTCAGCCCATCACGAGGGAGGAAGAGCCCATCACGACACTTTGGTCACCATCAACACCTCACCTTCAGCCCATCACGAGGGAGGAAGAGCCCATCACGACACTTTGGTCACCATCAACACCTCACCTTCAGCCCATCACGAGGGAGGAAGAGCCCATCACGACACTTTGGTCACCATCAACACCTCACCTTCAGCCCATCACGAGGGAGGCCCATCACGACACTTTGGTCACCATCAACACCTCACCTTCAGCCCATCACGAGGGAGGAAGAACCCATCACGACACTTTGGTCACCATCAACACCTCACCTTCAGCCCATCACGAGGGAGGAAGGCCCATCACGACACTTTGGTCACCATCAACACCTCACCTTCAGCCCATCACGAGGGAGGAAGAGCCCATCACGACACTTTGGTCACCATCAACACCTCACCTTCAGCCCATCACGAGGGAGGAAGACCCATCACGACACTTTGGTCACCATCAACACCTCACCTTCAGCCCATCACGACCCATCACGACACTTTGGTCACCATCAACACCTCACCTTCAGCCCATCACGAGGGAGGAAGAGCCCATCACGACACTTTGGTCACCATCAACACCTCACCTTCAGCCCATCACGAGGGAGGAAGAGCCCATCACGACACTTTGGTCACCATCAACACCTCACCTTCAGCCCATCACGAGGGAGGAAGAGCCCATCACGACACTTTGGTCACCATCAACACCTCACCTTCAGCCCATCACGAGGAGCCCATCACGACACTTTGGTCACCATCAACACCTCACCTTCAGCCCATCGACAGTAGGTCATGCAGTGTTGTGGTGATGGGGGGGGTGTTTATCTTTCAGTTGCTACTCTTGTGTGTGTGTGTGTGTGTGTGTGTGAGCCCTCTTCCATATACTTCCACCATCGCCCTAGATGATGTGGTGTCATTCTAGGAAGGTTCAGCACATCAACAACCACGCACGACCAACAGGTAGAGTGAACGTTTCTGGATGACGTAGTTAACCAGGGAGTGGTGAGGTTTGTGACGATATTTATTATATGATTAATATGTACCTCTCTCTCTCTCTCTCTCTCTCTCTCTCTCTCTCTCTCTCTCTCTCTCTCTCTCTCTCTCTCTCTCTCTCCCTTCCTGTTTATCCCTGATTTGTTCTCAATAATTTCGCCTCTCTCTCTTTTTCAGATTTTCTTTACAGCCTCGAGTCATTGTGCATTGAAAGACCGTCAGGAAAAGTGGCAGGAAAAGTGGCAGGAAAATTGATTCTCACGTCCACGACTGACCGTCAGCTTATGATATCTAGCGTCTAACTGTCTTTCGTGAACATCTGTCTTAAGTGAAAATCTGTCTTAGGTGAACATCTGTCTATAGTGAACATCTGTTTATAATGAATTGTCTATAATATGTTATGTGAGCATCTATATTTGGTGAAAATTTGTATATAGCAAAAATGTAATTGTTTTATCATATTACAGGTATATCATAATTATCAGGTTATATTACCGTACATACAGACACACACTGACTTACACCTATACATGTTCTTCACCTACTGATAGGGGAAGCAACAAGGTGAGCGCGCGCGCGTGTGTGTGTGTGTATGACGGAGGGGTGAGCCACTTTCTCTCTCCCTCCCCTCCCTCTCTCTCTCTCTCTTTCTCTCACCTGATCATCATATTTCTTCCTACTTGTTGAATAATAATAAATCATTGGTCAATCACGAGGGGCCTCCCACACACCTCCGCTGAGCCAGGTGTCGGGGCAGGAAAAAACGTCTTTGTCCACCTGATGTGAGCGACAAAAGGCAGTTTTTAGGGTGGAGTGTGACCACAGTGGCCCGACTCCAGCCATTTCAATATTCTCGCTATTTTACAGTTTACGGTTGATAATGGCGCGGCGTCTACGTCATCACAAGGTCTGATGAGCTGCGGCTATTTTTAAATTCCTCAAAGGAAATGTTTTCAAGTCAAACATAGTCACTGCCAACCTCCATTAAACTGTAATAAAACATCTCGGATTTTTATTTATTTTTCTTTTCTTTCCAAGAGTTTAAAAACATATTTTTGGTGGTCAGTGATGTCATCAATCTTGAATAAATTTCTAGATAACTTAAGACGGTGATTATAGACAGAGTTCTATTAGACAGACAAAGCTGAACATACGAGGCTGTGAGCGGTCTTACTGGCGCCTACAGCAGACCCTCTGAGGTAGAGAGACGTGATGGATCTTGCTCCTTCGTCCCTGTAGCCGATAAAAGAACAAAGTCTCCGGGAGGGAATTCTGGGAGAAGTATTCCTGTTTTGTAACCCTGATTTAAGTCCGTTCCAGTCTTAAGATCCTTGACCGCGTCTTGTGGAACTGAAAGGTTCACGTCATGAAGAGACTACACCATCTTGGCCTATAAAGACGAAAATCCCACAACAAAACAGACCACTCTTGACACATAAGCCTACCCCAGATGATATTCCCCTTGTAACCCAACCCATTTAAAGCTCGCTGAGGAGGTGAGGACGCCTGTGCTAATCGCTATCATGGCATTAAAGGAGACAATTACCTGTTCTCATTACAAAACAGAATCGGCGTGGCTGTTCCCTGAAAGGATGGCCATTTTCTCGGAAGCGCTTCACTGGAGGCGAGCGTCGGTCACAGCCAGGGGTCAAGTCCTCGATGGCGGGAGAAACACAGCCCTTTTTACTACTTTTGTCATCGGCTACATTTTTGCCTTCCTTTTTTGTTCCTAGTATGTGGGAAGGAAGGAGGAAGAAAGAAGAGGAGAGAAGCAGGAGGAGGAGGACAAGAAGAGAAAGGGGAGGAAGAAATAAAAAAGGAGGAGGAAAAAGAAGAGAAGGACAGGCGGAGAAGAAGGAAGAAAAGGAGATGCAGAGGAGTTAGAGGAGGAGAAAGAGAGGAGGGAGATTAAAAAGAGAGAAGGAGAAAAGGAGACGAAAGAGTAGGACAAGGAGGGGAGTAAGGAGAGAAGGAGAGGAGGAGAAGTAAGAGAATAAATAAGAAGAGGCGAGGAAAAGGAGAAGAAACGGAGAAGGAAGGAAGGGGAAGAGGAGGAGAGACGGAGTCTTGGAAAAGAGCGAACTTTTGCCAACCGGAAGACTTGCCCTTCATGTTGGAGAAAAAAAAGAGAGAGAGAGAGAGAGAGAGAGAGAGAGAGAGAGAGAGAGAGAGAGAGAGAGAGAGAGAGAGAGAGAGAGAGAGAGAGAGAGAGAGAGAGAGATTAAATACCTTATTACAAAACGTATATCCATTTTTTTTTCTCTCTAGCTGGATTACGAGAAAGTATTTAATCAACATTGTCTCTCCGTCTCCTCTTGTCACTTCAGGAACATGCTGTATATAGTACATTTAACTCTCTTATCTATGTAACTTAAATTTTTTACATTAGAAAACAACAAATTAACTCTCAGTGTGTGTGTGTGTGTGTGTGTGTGTGTGTGTGTGTGTGTGTGTGTGTGTGTGTGTGTGTGTGTGAAGAAATAAACGCACCACCGATATTTTCTTAAACAGAGAAACTTTACCTGTGTTGTATAGTCCAAGAGATCACCTAAAGGTTTAGCCTCCCAAGTTCATTTCAATTGGTGATTCGTATTACTGAACTACTCAACTACAGTATCACAGTTGTTACCGTATTATTGTTCGTTATACTTTTTGAGAAACTTGTAAGATATTTCAATATTTCTATCTTAATCAATACCTTTATGTTTTGTTATGTTTTACAGCACCAGTTGAGTTGTGCCTCAGTTCTGACAGTGTTACCCGTGTTCACTTAATACTTTATCTTTGTAAGTTTTCTTTTAAATTTACATAGCTTTTATTATCAAGGTTCTATTGTCTCACAATCTTTCTTGTTTCATTAATTTGGTCTTTTTTCCGTTAGGCTGTTTTATGTTGTATTCTCAATTACATAGAAATAACTTTTTATTTTTTATTTATTTTGTTTGTTTGTAATGTTGGTAATGACATAGATAATAATTTAAACCAATAGTCTTTTAACATTAAGGAATATTTAAATGTGTACAGCCAACATAAACATTCTCCTACGTAATGTGTTGGTTCATCATGGAGCATGTTGAGGTGATGTTCTGACACACACACACACAAACACACACACACTCACATAAGACTACTACTACTTTGCTGTCACTCGGAGTCGAGTATGACGATCATCCAGCTATGGTACAATGATATGAGTTATTAGGGATGTTACCTTCATTGGTGAGTTTTGAGGTGACTAAAGAGGCCGATACAGGACCCGCAGGGTCATCCACATCCGTTGCACATGTGGAGGGCTGCATCTAGTGCGGGAAGGGCGGTGGCAGCGTCTTTCCGGCGTTGACGCTTGTCTGTCTCGGTTTGCAGTCGGGCTAACTCGAAAGTATTGACACTTTCTCGTGTGGTGCTCCTCCAAGCGTTACGATGTGGAGTAATCGACTCCCAGGTACATGAGGCAGTCGATTTGGCACATTTTCAGGTTTGTCTTAAGACTATCCTCATACCTTTTCAATTGTCCACCGGTGTTAAATATACTATTCGTTAAGTGACTGTAAAGCAGCTGCTCTGGCAGTCAGTCTACTGTCGTCCATGCGGGTAACATGGCCAGTCCAGCGTAGATATTCAAGGAAAATGGCAGCCTCGATGATCCTACAGTTGGTGTCGGCAAGAATACTGGCATTTTTTTTCTCTTGTCTTCTCAGCGAACTCGGAGGATGGAACGTAGACTACGTTGGTGAAAGTTTTCAAGTGCCTTGAGGTGCCTCCTGTATGTGACTCGTGTCTCACTGACATACAGCAAGGTTGGGAGGACCACTATTCGATATACATGTAGCTCTGGAGATAATTTCAGCTCCCTACAGCTGAAGACACGGTTTCGGAGTCCGCCAAAGGCTTGAGATGCACATCTCATCCTAAGCCACTGATGACGGGACACCAGGAGGAGGGGTCACCACCTCAAGTAGATGGCATCAAGAAGACCATTTGAATGTTCTCCTTACACTACGTTCATAAGACTGTGTGTGTGTGTGTGTGTGTGTGTGTGTGTGTGTGTGTGTGTGTGTGTGTGTGTGTGTAGTCCTTCCTCAGGCGCAACAGTGAAGGGTGAGTGTACACGCGAGAAAATCCCTCCCAAAAAGGATTTATATTCCTCCCTCCCGTTGAATATTTAATTTTCTATAAAATATTTCCCCCGATAAATATTCAATAGATCGTGAATATTTCAATAAAGGGATTCAGTGGGTATTCAATATTCACCAAGATATGAATTAATAAATATTGAGTATTTCTCACAATAAATATCTAGAGAATATTGAATACTTACCCAAGATTAGAATGAAGTACAATTTCAATAATCCATCTATAAAGACTTAATAGAAATAAAATAAAAAGGGTAATTAGAATTTAGTGAAGATATGAAATACTCCTCAGAAGTATTTATTGAAGAAAATAATACTCGGTGAATATTTTGTGGGAATTTAATATTTCCCTTATGAGGATTTAGTAAGGAATGGAATGATGAATGTAAGGAAGAGAATGAAGAAGAAGAAGAAGAAGAAGAAGAAGAAGAAGAAGAAGAAGAAGAAGAAGAAGAAGAAGAAGAAGAAGAAAAATGACAGTACGTGGAGAAAGAAAGAAGAGGAACAAAAAGAAGAACGAGAATAAGAACAAAAATAACACAATTAAGAGAGTAGGAGGATAAGGAAGAAAAAGAAGAAGAAGAAGGAGGAGGAGGAGGAGGAGGAGGAGGAGGAGGAGGAGGAGGTGTGGTGGGAAGACAATACCCTAGACCGTGCTGAACAAATCTCTGTTATCAGACCACACACCACAACCCAGGTGTCAAGTGGCCGCCACCCCTCCCCCCCTCCCTACCCCTCTCCTCCCCACGCCTAAAACAACCTCAGCCCACTCATAACAACACTAGCCCTCTTTCCCCACGCCTATAAGAACCCTAGCCCACTCCTCCCCACCCTATAACAATCCCACCCCTCTCCTCCCTACGCCTATAACAACCCCATCCCACTCTTCCCCACGCCTATAACAACCTCCTCCACTCTCATAACAATCCCACCCCACCTCCCACACCCAAACAACCCAACACTCCTCCCCAACATTATAACAACCCCATCCCACTCCTCCCACCTCATAACAACCCCATCCCACCCTCCCACCATAACAACCCCATCCACTCCTCCCCACACCCACAACCCCTCTCCTCCCCCTCTAAACCCCATCCCCCTCCCCACCTCAAACAACCCCATCCCCCCTCCCACCTCAACAACCCATCCCACCCTCCCCACACCTAAAACAACCCCATCCCACCTCCCCACCTCATAACAACCCCATCCCACTCCTCCCCACCTCATAACAACCCCATCCCACTCCTCCCCCACCTCATAACAACCCCATCCCACTCCTCCCCACCTCATAACAACCCCATCCCACCTCCCCACCTCATAACAACCCCATCCCACTCCTCCCACACCTCAACCCTCTCCTCCCCACTCTCATAACAACCCCATCCCACCTCCCCACGCTCATAACAACCCCATCCCACCTCCCCACCTCACACAACAACCCCATCCCACTCCCTCCCACCTCATAACAACCCCATCCCACCTCCCCCACCTAAAACAACCCCACCACCCCTCCCCAACATTATAACAACCCATCCCACTCCTCCCCACCTCATAACAACCCCATCCCACTCCCTCCCCACTCTCACAACAACCCCATCCCACCCTCCCCACACCCAAAACAACCCCATCCCACTCCTCCCACCTCATAACAACCCCATCCCACTCCTCCCCACCTCATAACAACCCCATCCCACTCCTCCCCACTTCATAACAACCCCATCCCACCTCCCCACACCTAAACAACCCCATCCCACCCTCCCCACTCTCATAACAACCCCATCCCCTCCTCCCACTCTCATAACAACCCCATCCCACCTCCCCACCTAACCCATCCCTCCCCTCCCATCCCCCTCCCCACTCATAACAACCCCATCCCACTCCTCCCCACTCTCATAACAACCCATCCCACTCCTCCCACCCAAAAACAACCCCACCACACTCCTCCCCAACATTATAACAACCCCATCCCACCTCCCCCTCTACCCATCCCCTCCTCCCACACCCAGCAACCCCATCCCACTCCTCCCCACTCTCATAACAACCCCATCCCTCCTCCCCACCTCATAACAACCCCATCCCACTCCTCCCCACCTCATAACAACCCCATCCCACCTCCCCCACCTAAAACCCATCCCACCTCCCCACTCCCTATAACAACCCCATCCCACTCCTCCCCCACCTCATAACAACCCCATCCCACTCCTCCCCACTCTCATAACAACCCATCCCACCTCCCCACTCTCATAACAACCCCATCCCACTCCTCTCCCCACTCTCATAACAACCCCATCCCACCTCCCACACCTAAAACAACCCCCTCCCCCCACTCTCCCACCCCCCCCCCCCCCCTCCTCCTCCCCACTCCACAACCCCATCCCCTCCCTCCCCACACCTAACAACCCCATCCCACTCCTCCCCTCTCATAACAACCCCATCCCACTCCCCCCTCTCCCACTCCTCCCCAACATTATAACAACCCCATCCCACTCCTCCCCACACCTAAAACAACCCCACCACACTCCTCCCCAACATTAAAACAACCCCATCCCACTCCTCCCCAACATTATAACAACCCCATCCCACTCCTCCCCACACCTAAAACAACCCCACCACACTTCTCCCCAACATTAAAACAACCCCATCCCACTCATAACAGCAAACACAACTCGACACCTCTCAATAATCTAAAACAGTGTTGCTGTGAAAGAAACGTGAGTGTTACATGAATTTAAAGTCCCTGTAATGGGAAAAAGAAACACAAGAATTCATGAACAGGTTTAGTCCGTAGAGTGGCTGTGAAACCCGATAATATCACCCTTAAAAAAATATATAGTCGATTTCCTGTCTTAAAATATGTATCTTATGTTATACGAGATTGGTGTCTCAAGTACGAAAAGCTGATTATTATCGTACATGTAAACATAAACTTTGTCTTTATATATATATATATATATATATATATATATATATATATATATATATATATATATATATATATATATATATATATATATATATATATATATATATATATATATATATATATATATATATACATTTTTTTTTTTTTTTTTAGGCCTCAAAATAAATATAAGTGTTTATTCCCGGGATGAAATATATGTTAATTTTAGCCGTTATTTGTTGTTAAAAAGCGTAAAATAAAACTCCTAAATTGACGTTCATATTATAAAGGTCTCCCATAAACACTAGGCTACCGCTTCTGAACCCTCATAAACACACACACACACACACACACACATACACACACACACACACACACACACACACACACACACACACACACACACACACACACACACACACACGCACACACACACACACACACACACACACACACAGCATTAAGACTGTAATTTGACACCTTTGAAGCCCAAAAAGACAGAGAAAGTTGCAAAGACATACAGATATACAGAAAGATACAGTGAGTTACAGAGAGACAGGAAGGGAAAGAGACAGATATAAGGAGATACAGATAAAGACAGTGAGACAGAAAGATAAAGAGATAAATACAGAGACATACAGATATAAGGATAGAGACGGGGAGTTACAGAGAGATACAGCGAGGGACAGTGAGACAGAAAGATATAGAGAGACAGAGTGACACAGAGAGATAAAAAAGACAGAAAGACAAAGAGAGAGAGACAGACAGAGATTCCTAGACAGCTCACATGAAGGTGTTGAGGGACGCAGGGTTTAGGGAGGCGGACAGGTAAGATTAATTAAGGTGGTCTTGGCTGGAGTCCTTTGCATCAGGTGTCATCCCAGACTCTCAAGGTGTGTGTGTATATATAATTAGTAGAGAATACCTGGCGGGTCGAGTGTCTGGTGATAGTGATATATTAATTTGTCTCTTTCTATGTAAGAGAAAATTATAAAGAAATTGTTGTACTTTTTTATATATAAATGAGGAACATATTCGATACATAGTTGAAATAATATATGGATATAGTAAACTACATATATACAGATTTATAAGGATTTACACACACACACACACACACACACACACACACACACACACACACACACACACACACACACACACACACACACACACACACACACACACATACACACACACACACACACACACACACACACATACACACACACACACACACACACACACACACACACACACACACACACACACACACACACACACACGCACGATCAAGACATATTTACCTTCACCTTGTAATTATAAACAAAAGTGAGCAGTCATCTCATTTTCCATCTGAAGTAAACTCTTTGGTTGTATCGCCAAGACAAACTAAGAGTCACCTTTGGTCATTAACCTACGGGAAGGTGAGATGATACCTGCAATACCTCACTCCCCCACTAACTTGCAATCAATCCTTCTTGAGCTAATTTGTCCAAGACCTAATCTAACCTAACCTAACCTAACCTACGTATAGATGAGATGATTATACCTGTAATCTCCCCTCCCTTACCCCAACACCTTGAAATCAATTCCTCGTAAGCTGATTAGGGCAAGACGTTCAGTGTCAAGGATCACCTGATTGTGGACACGCCTGGTAGGAACTCAGCTACTGTTACTCTGACTGGCTTGTACCAATCAGATGAAGGTTAGAGTGTGGGGACTTGATATTCAGGTATGGAGGGGAGGGGAGGGGAGGGGAGGGTAGGGAAGAGGGAAAAAATGAACAGATGTGGAATGTTGGTGGAAGAACAAGGAACAAAAAGGAAAGAAGAGGAGGAAAAAGGGAAAGGAAAGGGAAGGAAAACAAAGAGAGGTGGAGAGGTTTTGGAAGGGGGGGAGAAGAACAGGAAGGGAAGAAGGAAGAGGAGAAAGAGGAGTTAGAAGAGATGCTGTGAAAGGTTGTCTTTGGGTGTTAAGAAGGCGATGAGAGTTAAGGGGTTAGGATCATTACTTGAAGCTTATTAAAATCTTCCTCCTCCTCCTTCTTCTTCTTCTCCTCCTTCTTCTTCTCTTCCTCCTCCTTCTCTTTCTCCTTCTCCTCCTTCTCCTTTTTTCTTCTCCTCTTCCTCTTTCTCCCTTTTCTCCTCCTCCTGCTCCACCTCTTCTACTTCTTTTCTCCTTCTCCATCTCCTCCTTCTCTACTTCTCCCTTCCCCTCTTCTTCCTCCACTTCATAAGTCACTCTAAACTACACGTATCATGAAATTGGAGGCAGGTTTTATGAATCAAGCTGAACCACCCGAAGCAGTTACGTGACTCACTTTGAAATACACGTGTTAAACAGAAGCTTCGAATCAGCTACGTGACTCACTTTGAATTACACCTGACATGGGTTTACGAGTCAACATAAATTTTAGTTGCTTCATGAATCTGAGGAGATTTATTGATCGTTCTAACATAACATTCTCCGTGTGAACGAGGAAGGAAACAATTTTTCAGGAACTCTGTTGCTGACGTTATGATAAGTGGGAACAATGTTTCATGTACGACTTTTTATATTTATTGAGTAAACATTAAAAAATTGCCAACTTAACCTTGCCCAACCTCACCTTACCTAACCTAACCAACCCTAACCTAACCTAACCTAACCCAACCTAACCTACCCTAACCTAACCTACCCTAACCTAACCTAACTATAACTCAAGAATAGGTAAACCTTCGGAGCTTAAACTTAGTTAATGTATGTATTTGGTTAATCCTCGACCTGGTGTGTCTTGAGGGTGAAAAGATGACAGGTCAAGATGACAACCTTGTAGGAGACATTCAACATCTTTCTGGGATTATTCAACATTTGATTAATAAATAAAAAATAAATAAATAAACTCTCACGTGTCAAAACATATTCTAAGGCTTCAAAATATCATCATCATCATCATCATCATCATCATCATCATCATCATCATCATCATCATCATCATCATCAGCATCATCACCTCTAAACATATTTCAAAACTAAACACTATCTAGACACCCTTAACATTCCTGCCAAAACATCCAATGATAAAGACTTCAACATCCTTACAAACAAAAACATCGTCACACTGCCCAAACATCGCCCTTAATACCCCTCGTCACCCTCCACCACTCACCTGTAGTTACCAACACTTACGGTGGAGCCTCGCGTGTTGGCCAGACGAACAGGTGAACCCAGGCTTAATGAAATCTTGGGTGGGCAAGATTACCTGTCCGGACAACCCCCTCCACCCACCGCCTTCTCCCCCATTAACCCCCGCCCCCCTTCTTATTGCTAGTGCTGTTATTCTCTCCTTCAACTGAGAGAGAGAGAGAGAGAGAGAGGGAGTGTGTCTGTGGTGGAGGTGACGAATAGAGAAAGAAAGAAAAAAAGAAAGAAAGAATAAGTGACATAATGGAAAACAGAGAGATCATATCCTAGAGAGGGTAATTTTCCCACTCAAGGATGTCGAAGGAGGTATAATTTCCTTTAAGCTCTTCAACTCAAGCCATAATAGGATTCCATCTCGTCGTTCCTCCCGAGTAGTAATTCACACGCTCTTGTGAATCTTTTTCTGCACGGAGAGATTTTTCATGCATTTTTCTTTATTTTTTTATTCATTTTTTTTATCGAGGGATGACTGAAGTAAAAGAAATTAACTTCGTGCATTCGTCGTAAGGTTCTCGTATTGCTAGAAGCGACAAGTGAGGGAGGAAAATATTTTACTTTTATTTTGGTGAATTTTCCCATTTTTCGTTTTTTTTTCGTCTTTGGGGAGTAAATGAAATAAATAAAAAGACAAGATATGACTGCATTTATCATAAGAATCTAGTGAGGTGACAAGTGGGAGAGAAATATTTCATTTTTTTTGTAACTTTTTTTTTCATTTGATTTGAAATTGGAAATAAGAAGCAGTTATTTTGGGTTTTTTATCTTTCAAGTGTTTTTATTTTCTGATTACCTGGGGAATCATCTTAAAAATATCCTCGTTCATACGTTATAAGACTCAAGGAAATTCTTAGAGTGACACTTAATTTGATTTTGGAAATAGAATGAATTTGGGTTCCTTTACTCGTTTTCCTTTTGAGGCTTGATTAAAGCATATTAATAATGTCTGACATCAGGTTAGGTTAGGTGAGGTTAGGTTAGGTTAGGTTAGGTTAGGTTAGGTTAGGTTAGGTTAGGTTAGGTTAGATGATGCATTGGAAGATTTTTCTTGTGGTTATATATGGTTTATATAAAGAAGAAGAAGAAGAAGAAGAAATAAGCTTCATATGACCAAGATCATCATACACATGCACTTATAATGACAGCTTGCAATAGACCTCATCATACAAGAGGTAACTTAACACTAAAGTCAAAAATTATTAGGTTAGAAAAATCATATTGTCTTAAAGAGTGTGCAATATAATCTCACTTCTTTCAACCATGCAACTGATTCTTAGAAAATATTATCAATTGCAATACTTAAAAGAGAAATGCGATTGCCTTTACAGCTTAAAATTGATCTTCTCTTATAAAATTATATTAAATAATAGCTGGAAAATCAGATTACATAACAGGCTTAAAATTTATGTCATATATTTTTTTTTAATAAGCGATGTAATGGGTATATAGAATATTATATATCTTGCATGGTTAAAAAAATCCGATTGCAGAGTATGATTGTAATATATTGCCACTCCTTTTAACACTTCTGTTGATATCGTGTGGAAATTTATATAATATTGCAATCATAAACACTTCTCAATCTTTAATGGAACGAGATAACGAGATTTTCAGACAAGTAAGGGAAGGGGAGGGACTGTAGCCTTGTCATTGGTGGGAGGAGATGAGAGATTAGGATGATTGTATGATGATGATTATGATGATATTGAGTGTTGATAATTATTGTGTTCTTCAATTTTTTTTTTCATGACAATTATTCATCTGGTATATAGTATTTCTCTCTCTCTCTCTCTCTCTCTCTCTCTCTCTCTCTCTCTCTCTCTCTCTCTCTCTCTCTCTCTCTCTCTCCCTCTCTCTCTCTCTCTCTTGATTTCTTCACTTTTATACGATAATTCTTGTTATTATTTCCATATTCTTTGTTATTCTTAAAACAAAAAATTTCACACAAACACACACACACACACACACACACACACACACACAGAGCGAACTCGTCTTCACGGAATCAACAAATAACGGAAGCATAATTTCTTTTAAGAGACCATTACCTCACGGACCGGCAACATTACGGCCTGGAGAACCGTCAAGCCCTCGCATAAAGCGTTTATATCCCAATTTGCTGCCACCACGTAAACCAAACGGCCCTCCCCTGAAACACTAAGGCAGGAAGGAAAGATACACACACACACACACACACACACACACACACACACACACACACACACACACACACACACACACACACACAGGAGGACCCGTTATACTACCTGAGTCTTTCCTGTTAACTATAAACCCTGGCTGGGGATGGTTCATACTCTGTTTCAATCTGTATCTTTCTTCCTTCCTTTCTCATTCTATTCTCTTGCCTTTCCTCTTTTCCTTTCTATTATCATCTTTCATTCTATTTTTGTCTGTGTCTCTTTCTGTCTGCCTGTCTATCCTTTTCTTTCCCACCTTTTCTTTTTTATTCTGTTCTCTTTCCTTTCCTTTCCAATTTCATCTTTTATTCTATCTCTCTGTCTTCTACTTTCTGTCTGTCTACCCTTCTCTCTCTCTATTTCTTTCTTTAGTTAAATTTCAAGTTTATCCAATTTTTTCCCTCTTCCTTTTATTCTCTCCTTCCTCCTTTTTTTCTTCCTACAATCCTACTCTTCTTCCTATCCCTGTTCTTCTATCTTCTTCCTCATTCATTATTTTCCTCCTTCTAGATTCATTTCCTTTATTTATTCCCCTTTTTCTTTTTTTTCTTCTTCCGTTTGCGCCTCTTCCTTCTTCCTTCTACTCCGTCACCCCCATTCCAGCAGCACTTCTCTAACACACACACACACACACACACACACACACACACACACACACACACACACACTCACACACACACACACTCAACTCTCCTTCCGTATGATCTTATGAACCTCCACCGTATGCAAATGAGCCCCCGAATGACAGACTTGCAGGGGCATTAAAACACAGTGATAATGTACCACCTTTCTTCCTTTTCCTCCTCCTTCTCTTCCTCTTCTTCTCCTCTTTCTCTCCTCTTTCCTCTGTCTTCTTATCTTTCCCTTCTAAACCTCCTTCTCCTCCTCTTCTTTCTTCCCCACCCATCCTATTCCTCCTGCCTCCTCCTCTTCCTTCCTCTTCCTCTTCGTTTTAACCTCCTTCTCTTCTTCAATTCTCTTCATCCTTCTCTTCCCCCTACTCCTCCCACTCCCCACCCTCTCCCCTCTCTCCTCTCCAAAACACAAACAAATAAACAACCAACAAAAAATAAACAACAAAGATGGCGACACTGAGGTAAATATCACCACGTCAAGTGTAAGATAATCATAGAGTATTTGTGTTTATGAGGGGCGTTACTTTCACCAGACGATGCTTAGCGAGCGTTAATAACACCGTGTTGTGTGAGGGTGCTTATGTTGCTTGCGTCTTCTGTCTCCCTCCACACACACACACACACACACACACACACACACACACACACACACACACACACACACCTTTTTATACTGATGACTCTTCCTCCTGCAGGGGACAGTGAGGAAACCGTGGCTGCCGAAGGTAAGTGTTTGATGCCTTTGTGTCATGATGTGTGTGTGTGTGTGTGTGTGTGTGTGTGTGTGTGTGTGTGTGTGTGTGTGTGTGTGTGTTGACGTTTCACATTGTATTTCATGTTAAGAAGATGTTGTTGTTGTTTTAGGATTATTATGACTTGGATATCTTGCTCGCTCGTATACTGTTGTCTCTATGAATCGACTTGATAATGTCTCTTGGAGTCTCTTAATATCTCTTAATGTTTCTTGGTGTCTCATAATATCTCTTAATGTCTCTTTGTGTCTCTTAATATCTCTTAATGTCTCTTTGTGTCTCTTAATATCTCTTAATGTCTCTTGGTATCTCTTAATATCTCTTAATGTCTCTTGGTGTATCTTAATATCTCTTAATGTCTCTTGGTGTCTCTTAATATCTCTTAATCTCTCTTGGTGTCTCTTAATATCTCTTAATGTCTCTTTGTCTCTCTTAATATCTCTTAATGTCTCTTGGAGTCTCTTAATATCTCTTAATGTCTCTTTGTCTCTCTTAATATCTCTTAATGTCTCTTGGTGTGTCTTAATATCTCTTAATGTCTCTTTGTCTCTCTTAATATCTCTTAATGTCTCTGTGTCTCTCTTAATATCTCTTAATGTCTCTTGGTGTCTCTTAATATCTCTTAATGTCTCTTGGTGTCTCTTAATATCTCTTAATCTCTCTTGGTGTCTCTTAATATCTCTTAATGTCTCTTTGTCTCTCTTAATATCTCTTAATGTCTCTTGGAGTCTCTTAATATCTCTTAATGTCTCTTTGTCTCTCTTAATATCTCTTAATGTCTCTTGGTGTCTCTTAATATCTCTTAATGTCTCTTTGTCTCTCTTAATATCTCTTAATGTCTCTTTGTCTCTCTTAATATCTCTTAATGTCTCTTGGAGTCTCTTAATATCTCTTAAAGTCTCTTTGTCTCTCTTAATATCTCTTAATGTCTCTTGGTGTCTCTTAACATCTCTTAATGTCTCTTTGTCTCTCTTAATATCTCTTAATGTCTCTTGGAGTCTCTTAATATCTCTTAATGTCTCTTTGTCTCTCTTAATATCTCTTAATGTCTCTTTGTCTCTCTTAATATCTCTTAATGTCTCTTTGTCTCTCTTAATATCTCTTAATGTCTCTTGGAGTCTCTTAACATCTCTTAATGTCTCTTTGTCTCTCTTAATATCTCTTAATGTCTCTTGGAGTCTCTTAATATCTCTTAATGTCTCTTTGTCTCTCTTAATATCTCTTAATGTCTCTTTGTCTCTCTTAATATCTCTTAATGTCTCTTGGTGTCTCTTAACATCTCTTAATGTCTCTTTGTCTCTCTTAATATCTCTTAATGTCTCTTGGAGTCTCTTAATATCTCTTAATGTCTCTTGGTGTCTCTTAATATCTCTTAATGTCTCTTGGTGTCTCTTAATATCTCTTAATGTCTCTTGGTGTCTCTTAATATCTCTCAATATCTCTTAATATCTCTTAATGTCTCTCAAAGTCGTGTGATAGAGTTACTGTTAGCAGGGCCGAGATGTGTTTAATATGATCTTATTAAAGTGTGTCCTTTGGTATGATAAAATGCTGAGAGAAATTAGCATACACATTACACACCTATATAATCTTCCACCTCTTCCCCCTACCGTCCTTCCCCTTCCCCCTCCCTCCTCCTCCTCACCATCCTCTCTCCACCTTCCCCCTCCTCCTTATATACCTCCCCACTTCACATTTTCTATAATTTCCTGCCAGTTTGTTCACTTTGTAATGTTTACGGCACACCACCAACTGCGTGACGTCACACCACCAACTGCGTGACGTCACACCACCAGCTGGGTGATGGGGCTTCACTACAGTTTATTTTAAGTAAATCGTCCTTTTCCGCTCTACTAAATTGTGAATCATTGCACTCACTGAACTCCTTCGACTTTATATTATATGAGTTTAGTAATTTTAGCTGGAGGGGAGAGAAGGGGTGCATGGACAGCTCAACCTCTCCAATCCCCTTTCCCCTTTCTCTCTCCCTCCCCACTCCCTCCCCATACAGTCGGCCCTCTCTCGTTCGACACTGCCAGGCGTATGGTTTTTATTTCTTACTTAACTGGTGATTTCTTGAGTTAATCACCACTTGAAGGAAAGGTGTTAATACATCATATAAAGATATGTTAACAGGTGGTGATGACAGGTGTTTCAAAGGTGTGTTAACGGGTGGTGATGACAGGTGTTTCAAGATGTGTTAACAGGTGGTGATGACAGGTGTTTCAAAGGTGTGTTAACGGGTGGTGATGACAGGTGTTTCAAAGGTGTGTTAACGGGTGGTGATGACAGGTGTTGACAGGTGTGTTAACGGGTGGTGATGACAGGTGTTTCAAGGTGTGTTAACAGGTGGTGACCAAGGTGTGTTAACGGGTGATGACAGGTGTTTCAAGGTGTGTTAACGGGTGGTGATGACAGGTGTTTCAAGGTGTGTTAACAGGTGGTGATGATAGGTGTTCAAGGTGTGTTAACGGGTGGTGATGACAAGTGTTGACAGGTGTGTTAACAGGTGGTGATGACAGGTGTTTCAAGGTGTGTTAACAGGTGGTGATGACAGGTGTTTCAAGGTGTGTTGACAGGTGATATTAACCGGTGTATAACAGGTGGTGGTGACAGGTGTCTCAAGGCATGTTAACAGGTGGCAGTAACAGTTGTTTCAAGGCGTGTTAACAGGTGGTGATGACAGGTGTTGACAGGTGTGTTAACGGGTGGTGATGACAGGTGTTGACAGGTGTGTTAACGGGTGGTGATGACAGGTGTTTCAAGGTGTGTTAACAGGTGGTGATGACAGGTGTTTCAAAGATGTGTTAACGGTGGTGATGACAGGTGTTCAAGGTGTGTTAACGGGTGGTGATGACAGGTGTTTCAAGGTGTGTTAACAGGTGGTGATGATAGGTGCTTCAAGGTGTGTTAACGGGTGGTGATGACAAGTGTTGACAGGTGTGTTAACAGGTGGTGATGACAGGTGTTTCAAGGTGTGTTAACAGGTGGTGATGACAGGTGTTTCAAGGTGTGTTGACAGGTGATATTAACCGGTGTATAACAGGTGGTGGTGACAGGTGTCTCAAGGCATGTTAACAGGTGGCAGTAACAGTTGTTTCAAGGCGTGTTAACAGGTGGTGATGACAGGTGTTTCAAGGTGTGTTAACAGGTGGTGATGACAGGTGTTTCAAGGTGTGTTGACAGGTGATATTAACTGGTATATAACAGGTGGTGGTAACAGGTGTTTCAAGGCATGTTAACAGGTGGCAGTAACGATTGTTTCAAGGCGTGTTAACAGGTGGTGGTAATAGGTGTTTCAAGGCGTGTTAACAGGAGGTGGTAACAGGTATATAACAGGTGGTGGTGACAAGTGTCTCAAGGCATCTTAACAGGTGACAGTAACAGGTGTTTCAAGGCGTGTTAACAGGTGTATAACAGGTAATGGTGACAGGCGTCTCAAGGTATACTAAAGCTCGGTGTTATTACCTGTGGGAACCTTCTAAGGAGAGTCAATGTGAAGAACTATTATGGCAAAATTTCTCTTCCGCAATCCAAAAACATTACAAAGATATAGTTTAGTCATTCGTCCAATAGAAGCCTTGGAATATGTTGGAGTCATTGAGATTTATTCTGGGAGGAGTGCTGAGGGAGGGGGAGGGAGGTAGGGTGGGGGTGAAAGAGGGGGAGAGGGTGAGGTAGAATACTTATTTTGTAAAACTGTAACTAAAATTAATGTTGTTGTTTTTGTTTTGTTTTTCGATTTGTGTTTGTTCTGAGGAATGAAGAGTGAAGGTTAGTCATCCTTGAAGGAATTACAAAAACATACAAAAAACTTTGGGTTTAGTTTTTCTAAGGAAATTAAGAACTTTCGAATAAACAAACATTGTGTGGAAATCAGAAAATAAAAAGAGATTGGAAAAACAAACAAAAACATAAAAAACAATCAGGCGAGAAGAACGAAATTGGATTTCTTTCTTTCAAACAAATTCTGAAATAATGAAAGGAAAATATTTGGGGTTACGTTCAGTTTGCTGATTGAAATAAACTTGGTGTTTGTTAAATGAGGATAAGTATCAATCATTATTTCTTTTAAATTGTGAAGAATAATTTAGATTAATTCTTTCAATAAAATTTTGGAAATAAATAATTTAAAAAATATACTGGAGCTATTTGGAAACCTTGAAAAAAAATCCATTAAAATCAGAATAAACTATGATCGTAAATGTTTTTCGTCTCACATAACACAAACAACAGAAAACGAAAAAAAAACAGTAACTTAACATAACCTAGCCTAACCAAACCTAACCAAGCCTAACCAAACCTAACCAAACCTAACATAATGTATATATCAGGTGCCACTAAGAGAGCTCAGGCTTTCACTTGGTTCAGCCATGTCAATATTGTTATTATTGTCCACTCTGTATCTGTATTTTTCTGACCAAATAACTTTCAATATCAATAACCTAACCTAACCTAACCTAACCTAACCTAACCTAACCTAACCTAACCTATCCTATTTTGTTCTCTAGTGAAGAAATCGAAACTTCAATCCTTTAATAGAAACCTTGACATAGAAGCCAAGAGAAGGAGAAAAAATAACATTGAGTTTAATTCCGGGTTATTACGAAAAGCTTAGTCATACATGTCGTAGTCTACTAAAAAATAAGAATAAAAAAAAAAGTTATTGCCGCTTGAATCAAAATAGCTGTCTTGATTACCATGTTTTCCTGTGTCATCAAGGCAGTAATAGACGTTTTGCTATCAGAAAGACTTTGATATCAGGCAAGGGAAATCAGGAAAATCAGGAAAGAATAGAATGGAAAGGAAAATCAAGTAAAACATCAGGAAATGAAAATCAGGGAAGAAATTCAGGAAAAGGAAATTGGGGAATGAAAATCAGGAAAAGAAAATTAGAGAATGAATATGAGGAAAGGGAAACCAGGAAAAGGGAAATCAGCTGCTGAGGACGGAAACACCTCTTTTCCGTTTCAACAACTATCGCATTGGCCACTACGGCGCAGTGTGGCCGATGTCAGAACCAACAAAACACACACACACACACACACACACACACACACACACACACACTTGTTTCTGTAACGGGTGTGTAATGTTTTCCTACCACAACAAGGAACAAGTTTTCTACCAGATTAGGTTAGGTTAGATTAGGTTAGATTAGGTTAGGTTAGGTTCAGAAAGGTGAGGAATTTACTCTCTCTCTCTCTCTCTCTCTCTCTCTCTCTCTCTCTCTCTCTCTCTCTCTCTCTCTCTCTCTCTCTCTCTCAAATCAATAGTCACCTTACAATTCACCTCAATGATTGCTAACTTATGTATCTGAAAAAAAAGGTAAAAAAACATACATAATGGAGTCAAGGGTCGTTTTAGAATCAATCCAAACAATGCAAACGACTGAGAGGAAAGAACACACACACACATTGCATTGACTTCCGAAACGACCATTAAGGGGAAAAAAGTGTCAATGTTTTTTTCTTTTCTTTTTCGGGGTTTTAATACAATTATTTCCATCTATTCTTGAATGCCTTTGATAACCCAACGATAACAGTGGTAATATAATGATAACCCAACGATAACAGTGGTAATATAATGATAACACAACGATAACAGTGGTAATATAATGATAACACAACGATAACAGTGGTAATATAATGATAACACAACGATAACAGTGGTAATATAATGATAACAACGATAACAGTGGTAATATAATGATAACAACGATAACAGTGGTAATATAATGATAACGATAACAGTGGTAATATAATGATAACACAACGATAACAGTGGTAATATAATGATAACACAACGATAACAGTGGTAATATAATGATAACACAACGATAACAGTGGTAATATAATGATAACGATAACAGTGGTGGTATAACGATAAAAGTGGGAATACAACGATAACACAACAACACAGCGATAACTGCAGCAACACAACGAAAACATGACGGGAACACAACGAATAATACAACAATAACAACACAATAGCAACACAATAGCAACACAACGAACACACCTGAAATTTGTCTTCTCTGTGTTTAATACTAAACCAGAATAATATTTATGTCTAGTTGTTAATGTCTAGGTGTTTATGTCTCTAGTTGTTAATGTCTCTAGTTGTTAATGTCTCGAGTTGTTAATGTCTAGTAATTAATGTCTATAGTTGTTAATGTCTAGTTATTAATGTCTATAGTTGTTAATGTCTAGTTATTAATGTCTATAGTTGTTAATGCCTCTAGTTGTTAATGTCTAGTAATTAATGTCTATAGTTGTTAATGTCTAGTTATTAATGTCTATAGTTGTTAATGCCTCTAGTTGTTAATGTCTAGCTGTTAATGTCTCGAGTTGTTAATGTCTAGTAATTAATATCTATAGTTGTTAATGTCTCGAGTTGTTAATGTCTAGTAATTAATGTCTATAGTTGTTAATGTCTCTAGTTGTTAATGTCTTGTTATTAATGTCTATAGTTGTTAATGTCTCTAGTTGTTAATGTCTAGTAATTAATGTCTATAGTTGTTAATGTCTAGTAATTAATGTCTCTAGTTGTTAATGTCTAGCTGTTAATGTCTCTTGTTGTTAATGTCTCGAGTTGTTAATGTCTAGTAATTAATGTCTATAGTTGTTAATGTCTAGTAATTGATGTCTCTAGTTGTTAATGTCTAGTTATTAATGTCTATAGTTGTTAATGCCTCTAGTTGTTAATGTCTAGTAATTAATGTCTATAGTTGTTAATGTCTAGTTATTAATGTCTATAGTTGTTAATGCCTCTAGTTGTTAATGTCTAGTAATTAATGTCTATAGTTGTTAATGTCTAGTTATTAATGTCTATAGTTGTTAATGCCTCTAGTTGTTAATGTCTAGTAATTAATGTCTATAGTTGTTAATGTCTCGAGTTGTTAATGTCTAGTAATTAATGTCTATAGTTGTTAATGTCTAGTTATTAATGTCTATAGTTGTTAATGCCTCTAGTTGTTAATGTCTAGTAATTAATGTCTATAGTTGTTAATGTCTAGTTATTAATGTCTCTTGTTGTTAATGTCTATAGTTGTTAATGTCTAGTTGTTAATGTCTAGTTATTAATGTCTCGAGTTGTTAATGTCTAGTTGTTAATGTCTCGAGTTGTTAATGTCTAGTTGTTAATGTTGGAATTAGGTCAGTTGCAGGACCATCAGCGCCTGCTCCAGCCGCTCGCACTGACTGACTTCACTAGACTGGTGGACGACAGCTACCTGACGGAGCGAATAGTTCCTGCAGATGTGTGAGCCGTCATAAAAGGGTTTAAAAACAAGTCACCTGGGCAAAGCCTCATTAACAAGAAGATCCTGGCCCAGCTCCCCGACAACATGATAGAGAAGCATGCTCATATATGCAATGCCTGCCTCGTCTCTGGATACTTCCCTAAGATGTTCAGAATCGCCGTTATCCGGTTCATACCAAAAGCAGGGAAGCCTCCAAACAAAGTCCAAAACTTTCAACCAATATCGCTGCTAGAGGTACCTGCCAAAATCTTCGAAAAAATAGTAAACAAGCGATTGCGGATGTATCTGGAGGACGAAGACGTGCATAATCCCCGCCAGTTCGGCTTCCGCCAGTACCGAGGCACATCCACCGCCATAGCCCAGGCCTACGAGCACTGCAGGCGGCCATGACTGGCCGCCTGCAGTGCAACGTAGTACTGAGGGACGTCAGCAAGGCGTTTGACAAAGTTTAGCACGCAGGGCTGCAGTATAAGATCATACAACTGGGGCTACCCGAAAACCTGACAGGCCTGCTGTGCAACTTCATTATGGACCGCAAAGCCAAAATCAAGATGCAAGAACATTGTGGAGAAGAATTCTCACTCTCAAGCGGCGTGCCTCAGGGCTCTTGTCTGTCACCAATCCTTTACACGCTCTACACCGCTGACCTGCCACCCCCAATCGTCATGTATGCGGACGAAGTAACACAGATCGTCACCTGCCAAGGAAGGTCCACGGCAAGGATGGCGCGACTCACTGCTCGGGCAATAGAGGATATTTAGGAGTATGAAAATAAATGGAAAATAAAAACAAACAAAACGAAATTCGAGGTCATACCCATAGCCAAATTCAAGCCGGCGCCATTGATGATCGACTACGAAGAGATTGAGTACTCTAAACAAGGCAGGTTGCTCGGCCTCATTATCTCTCGAACGGGCATCATTTCCCACGTGAAGGACAGACTAAAGAAAGCCAAAGTCGCTGCAGCCAAATCAAAACGTTTTAAACTGATGCCTGCGAAGATACAAGTCCACCTGTACAAGGCGGGAAGACCAGACTACAACAACTACAGAGCTTCCTAAACAAGTGTTTGAGGTCAGCCAGTGGCCAAGCGCCACTCTACCAGGAGGCAGTGGAAACCATCCACCTGAGAAATAAAACAGAGGCCCTCAACGCCAGGTTCCATCGCCTAGGGAAGAAGGTTTGAGACAAGCTCCTGGACGACCCTCACAGCCCAGACCACCTACGCGGGGAAGACATCAACGGAGGGCGACCCCACGCCTGGTGGCCAAGGAGTCTGCCCGCACTACAACAACCCAACCCGCGACCCATCTATGTCCGCCACAGTGATCAACCTTAGATTAAAACTTAGATGATATAAGTTCACATTCAACAAGTCACAATCTAGTGAGTCCATGACGTAATACAGTATAAAATTTTAATAAATATGTAATTGTAAAATCAAACTAGTCATTGTCTACCAAAGTAACCATTGTGCAACCTCATCCTAAATCCTAGGTTAGCTTAGTTAGGCAACAAACTCTGTAATATGTAAAACAAGGGGTGTCGTCCCCCTCTGTTTAACTCATTAAACTTCTTTTCCAACCTTTCCCCCCACGACTATATGTCGTGACTTCTCTATCCCTCATGTCTGGCTGTGCCTTGAGCCCCAGCATGCTGCCCATCCTTTCCCCACCTTAACCTTAAAAAAAAAAATATATATATATATATAGCTATATATATATATATATATATATATATATATATATATATATATATATATATATATATATATATATATATATATATATATATATATATATATATATATATATATAGTTATTAATGTCTTGTCTAAAATACAAGTTTAAAGACCTTAATTGTTGTTAAAGTATAATAATAAATAATAATATCAACAATATTTACAGTACTTACATATTAGAAATTCATGAGTTCCCCTTTGGTCCTCCCTACATTTTCTTCTCTTGTCCATAAAACTTGCTCTTTTTTTTTTTTTTGCTTTTTTGAGGGTGAAATACATGAATGACACTCACCTGCAATGAAAATGTTTGAATAACGTTAAAATACACCAAAAAATTAACACACTCTCTCACCTGCAATGGATACTGTTGAATAATGTTAAAATACACAGAAAAATTAATACACTCTCACTCGCAATGAATAATGTTAAAATACACAGAAAAATAGTAACATGGCAGTTGATTGGGGAATGTTTTCTATATGTCCAGGACATCATAAGGGTTGGGAATAATCATTGGGTTAAATTATGAAGTGGCAACATAAACGTCCTATCCGGTAGTACATATTTACATACCTTACATACGTATGTAGTTAAAAATTGAGTGACATTGGCAGTACTATGTATTTACAAGAAAAAAATTACCTAAAATATATTGATAATTAATAAAACGAATAAACGAAATACAACTTAAAAGAGAAGAAGAATAATTATATATAATTAATAAACAATAAAATAAAAGTAATTAGAAAATAGCAATAATTAAAATAATAGGAAAAATAATTAGAAGCACTGTGAAAAAGAAGAGATAAAATTTGATAACTCACATCTACTAAGATTATATATAATTTAAATTTAATCATATATATTTTATACATACCTTTAAAAATATAACACACAATTACAATCGGGACATAGCGATAAATATACTAAATATCTTGAAAACATTGAAGAAAGAAACACAATTAGATACAGAAAATAACCATCATCACACCTGTCCACTATATACGTCTCACGGTGCAGGTGTTGAAGATGACGTCAACATTGTTATTATTTGCCGTTGAGTTTCCAGTTACTCTTTTATGGCCTCTCGTACTTAACATACTCAAAGGTGTTGGGGAAGTAACTCCTGAATATTGAAATTAATGGCGGAAGCAGCAGCAGAAAATTGTCTGGGATTGTAGGGTGCTTGCTGAATATGTTGAAAATTATAGTGGAAGCAGTTGAAGAAAGTGGTCGTGGATTATAGGGAGGACTTGTTGAAAATATTACATGCCGGCAGCAACAGCAGAAAAGGGTTAGGAATTATAGGCAGGATCGGCTGAATATACTAAGAATTATAGCAGCAATAATAGCAACAATTTCAAGTATTTTATGGAGATTATATGGTGATAATTAATGAATTATTCAAATTATACTAATCGGAGCAAAGGAAAATATTGAAAGATTATAGGGTGACGTAGTGACTATTGAAAATTATGGTGGGAGGAGCAACAGAACACTACCAAGGATTATAGAGGAGTAAGTAACTATTGAAAGTTGAAAATTATATCAGTAACAGCAAAAGCGGAAACTATTCATGGATTATAGAGAAGGGAATGACAAAAGCTCAGTCATGACACAAGGGTTTTATATATACATTCAAATACTTGGAGAGAGGAAAATACAGAATGAGGTCACTGATTTATTTATATATCTTGACCTTTACGTCGGTAATACCAGTGCACGCGTTCGAAACTCATGCAAGTCACCAAAAGAAATAAGTCAGTCATTTGAGAACAAAAAAGAAAACGAGGGAGAGGCCAAGGGGGGACTCGTGAACTTCCAACACATAAAAGTTTGTGCCCAACCAATAACCAACTCTTGTGTGAATTACGGAACAAGAGAAAACGAGGTTAGCCCTGACGTGTTTACTGCTGACCTTTGACCTCAGAGGCGAGCGTGTGGGAATTATTTGGGCGTGGACCTGGGGTCAAGGAGGTCCTACGTGACCTTGCCGCCACCATTCAGGAGTGAGTCGAGCGTCCTAAACTCACACCGTCAAACGACTCTTCTTACATCCTACCAAAGTAGCTGATTGAATTAGAAATATATAGAATCTTTTATCAACGATTTTATCTAATGTTTTATTTTACGATTTTTTTTTTCATTTACAAGGTAAATATTTTTTCTCGGTATGTTTTGATTTGCTCTCGAAAAATTAAAGACAAATTAATCATAACATTCCTTTTGTATTGTGAGGCTATTAATGTGAATATGTTTGAAGTCTTAGAGAGAGACAACCTTTCAATAACACCTTTCTCTAATAAATATGACAACAAAGTGACTATTTTGTAACAAACTTTTTCTTCAATAAATTTTATGCACAAGAGGCGCCAATAAATTACATTATTAAATTAATGGTTTATAAATCTGAACAGGAAAGATTTGGTTCGTTTCTGCCAACATCAGGATAGCTAAGTAATATTTTTTACCTGTTCGCAGGATCCGAGGCCAAGACCTACTTTCCGTTTTCTAAAGCAAATTATAATTGTATTTCCTTCGCAGTTCGAACACCAATTCCACTAACTACACGTACACACACATAACAAATGCTCTATTAAAAATAATAATAATAACCCCAATGTTCTTATTATACACCATTTTCTCCAGATATAACGAAAAATAATTATTTTCCCACAACCTTCGTGTCATAAATACAAAACAGAATAAGTAATTTAGTCTTTAAAAAAAGAGCAAGAGTTAATTACCCTCAGGTTAATACAATACAACTACAGTCATTATACTCCTCTTTAACCTTCTTCACAACATAAACTATAGCACTTCAGCCACACGTTATTATGTATTACATATAGTTTGGGTCAACAACATTAATAGTTTATATTTTATTAAAACTCTGGTATGTTACTTGTATCATTAATAACTTCCCTCCTATGTTGCTATGGTATTACTATAAAACAC
The DNA here is from genome assembly GCF_018991925.1 of Homarus americanus. Classification (NCBI taxonomy): domain Eukaryota; kingdom Metazoa; phylum Arthropoda; class Malacostraca; order Decapoda; family Nephropidae; genus Homarus; species Homarus americanus. The sequence continues at coordinate 68,004 of NW_024740508.1, read as the reverse complement.
AATAATACAATCAATGTTAATTTAATGTTTTATAATTGAAAAAAACTCATATATCTTTCTTGTTATTAATATAAAACTAAAAGCAGTTCTTTTATATTTCTCTCTAATATACCAATGGTTGGGATATTCCTTCACTAAACAATAATATTATCGTTACTCTTTTAGGTATAACTATTATTTGTCGTCAGGTTTATCATAACTCGGTGTTGAAGAGCGAACCGACAAAATATTTTATTCAAGAACAAATTCTTTTTTTTTCTCTATAACACTAAGCATAATAATAATAATAATAATAATAATAATAATAATAATAATAATAATAATAATAATAATAATAATAATAATAATAATAATAATAATAATAATAATAATAATAATAAAAACAATAATAATAAAAATAATAATAATAATAATAATAATAAATCAGAGTACCGTCCTGTACCGGAATGTTTTTACCAATCCTCCCAGACTTTGTATCTCTCTGGGGATCCAGTTTTTAATTTCATTCACCATCCTAGTTTCTACCTTCCCCTGGCCCTCCTACCATAACAAATTGCCCATTAATATTTATATTATTATCCCCTCATCCCTAATTATATGACCAAAGGTTTTGCTAATCTTATTACTTCCTCATTTGTTTTCCTGACAGTGTAGCTTACTCTTAGAATCATCTGTAACACCACATTTCAGAGGCCTCCAACCTCTTTCTGGTGTCTGCTGGAAGTGTCCACGCATCTGACCCATACAACAGTCCTTGACATATAAAGCCTTACAGCAGCTTTTTTTTCTCAAACTGAAGTTCCTGTCTCTTCATTAGGTCTTTTAGATTATTAAATGGTGTTTTTGTTTGGCTTATTCTTGTTTTGATTTCTTACGTACATCTACCACCACAGCTAATGTCACTCCCCCACAGTATATCCCGCAAACACACCACAAACACCTCAATATTTTTTCTTCCCTTCTCCGCCAAAATCATTGTCATTACACCACCCACCACCTACGTTTTTCCTGGGACACTTTCTGTAATGATCAGATAATCTTGGCGAATCAGCCCAAATCAGACATCATTGGTGAATCAGCCATAAACAGACAATAGACATCAGCAAGTGTATATTACGTGTTGCAAATATATATATATATATATATATATATATATATATATATATATATATATATATATATATATATATATATATATATATATATGTGCTCACCATGAACAACCAAACATTCACTGACAATTTTCGTCCTTGCCTCCCTTTTTTCCCTCTCCCCCTCCTCTCATTCAGTTCCCCCCCACTCTTCTTGGCCTCTCTCTCCCTCTTTCTCCCTCCTTCTTTCCTCTATCCCTCCCTCTCTATCCTAGCTTCCTTCCCCCTTCCCTCCACCCCTGTCTCACTCTCTCCCTCTCTGGTCCATTCTCCCTCTCTCCCTCCCTCCCTGGCTATTTCTCTCTTTCTTCCCCCTTCTCCTTCCCTTCCTACCTCTCCAGCCCCGCCCTCCGTAGTTCCGCCCACCATCCTTATATCAAACTCACCTAAACAGCAGTTCTCTATAATCTCTATTATTACCAATAACAAATATGTAAGTCCATTGGGACACACTCCTTGAAGTCTTAACAGCTGGTCGATTATAGGTAAGATTTCCCGTTTTCGTACCGTATATATAACAGTGCCGTTTTTTCGTATAATGATGTTTATATTCAGTGTATTTTATGCAGTGTGTCATTTATAAGTGGTATCTACTGTATTTTGTACCGCGCAGTATATAAACAGTGTCCAAATTAAATGTTCTCCTACCAATCACATTTCAGGTCGCAATCATTCTGCCAAATTCTAAAATAGATATGCTGGGCCTCACCATTTCCTCTAATATGTCATGAAAGCCACACATCCACAACATTGCTAAAGCTGCCTCCCGAAAGCTGTACAGGAATGTTGTACAAGTGCCGTAGCTACTTCATTCGTCCTAACTTGGAGTACTGCTCTCATATCTGGGGTGGCGCTTCTTCTGGCCAACTGTTAGATAGGGTGGAATCAATGGTAATTTGTCTTATTAACTCTCTTCCTTTTGTCTCTTCCCCTTTTCTTCACCGCAATGTTGCTTCACTCTCTCTCTTTTACAGGTACTTTAACGGGCAATGTTCGGTGGATTTGGCATCCTGTGTACCGCCGGCAAGGCCGTGGGCTCGTAACACTCGTCTTGCCCGCGGTGCCCACCGTTTCTGTGTGGATGTCGGTCATACTAGAATAACCCGTTATGGTACATCCTTCTTTCCTCACACAGCCAAACTGTGGAATGCTCTGCCTTCTTCTGTGTTTCCACACTCATACAATCTGTCTCACTTCAAAAAGCTGGTTTTCCGTCAACTTCGTGGAGTAGAATTAATATAATCTTTTTTCCTTTTCAGGTAAAGTTCCGTTAATAAACGCTATTTTGTACCGTACCGTACAAAAATAGTCATAAATTTTGTACCATTTAGTTTATTAACAAAGTGTTATAAAGTGTACTCTCTCTCTCTGGAACACATGAATCACCTCCAGTTGTCAGTTACAGCGACAGTACAACACATTCCCAATTACGAAAAGCGAATTACTGAAACAAAAATGGCGTTATAATACTCTTTTACCCCATTATAACGAGAACGGAAGTTTGCTATACCTCAGTAATCATATATCAACTTAATACGAACGTAATATAAAAATGGCTTGAAACGATATATGAAAATGGCATCCTGTAAAAGCACATTGAGAGAAACTTTAATAAAAAAAATCTGTGTAGTTTATTCTTAAGGAAACATATATACGAAAATTCTGAAAACATAATGTATTAAAAATTACATTGAAGAAAACTATTTACATGACAACATTATATACATGTAAGGAAAGATATAGACTACATATACGGGAAAATTTAATTATGAAAAAATCCTTAACCTAACCTAACCTAACCTAACCTAACCTATTCCAACCTAACCTAACCCAACCCATTTCAACCTAACCTAACATAACCTATTCAACCAAACCTAACCTGACCCACCCAGTGACAAGTTCATGGCCCCAGAACACTGAGTCAAACAAAAGAAGTTGAACACAATAGTTGTCTGAAGTATTCCATCACTATTCTCCCGACGTCGCCATAATTACCTTCCACTAAACACCTGTTGAGTTGAAACTAAAAATATATCTAATTATCACTAATTTTCGTAATAACTGATAAAGAAGAGAAAATTATGTTCTTTTCATCCCTCCTTCGATCTTTTCCTCCTTCCCTTCCTGCCTCCTTCTCCCTTCTCCTTTCCCTTCCTCCTCCCTCGAACCCTGACTCTCTCTCTCTCTCTCTCTCCCTCCTTTCCTCTCTTCTTAGGTCCTTCTCCCTACCTCTTTCCCTCCTTCCCTCCCTCTCTCTCCATCACCCTCCTCCTCTTCTACCTCACTCACTCCATCCCTTTAGTGTGAAGGTGAAATTTGATGAAAGTAAATAAGAGATGTTTAATTTGTCCATTTTTTTTTGGCATATTTATTACTAATGTATTGCGATATTAAGCTTTTTGGTGGGGGGTCTCTTGTCAACCAGTATTAAGCTTATGGGTTCTCTTACTAACCAGTATTAAGCTTAATGATTCTCTTGTCACCCAATATTAAGCTTTTGAATTCTCCAGTCCTCCAGCATTAAGCTCTCGGGTTTTGTTGTCACCCAGCATAAATCTTTCCTGGATTTCCTCCCTGTTACCCACAACCCCAAACTGTAATTGGAAGGAAGGGACAAATATTTTGTATTTCTGTAACCTGTTATTTTGTACTTTCCTTTATTACATAATGGTATATCAGCCTGTGTTATTATGAGGGTTAGTCTCTCTCTCTCTCTCTCTCTCTCTGTCTGTCTCTCTCTCTCTCTCTCTCTCTCTCTCTCTGTCTGTATCTTCATATGTCTTGTCTGTTCATAGATCTCTATTCATGTCTGTCTGTCTGTCTGTCTGTCTGTCTGTCTCTCTCCCCTGGTTTTCAAAGTTTTCTTCAACACCCCACCATCGTCTTCTGTCATTTCCAATTACCTCCCAATCCGTCTTCATTTCCTTCCACAGTCGCCGAAAAGAATGACTCCCAATGAAAAAGTTTCGTATATCATTACAGCTCTCCGTGTATTAATTACGGCTCTCGTTATGGCGGTCTTGAGACGATCAGGACCACTTAACCAACCTCACGTTTTACTTCTATTATTTCGCCTTAATATAGTGTGTGTGTGTGTGTGTGTGTGTGTGTGTGTGTGTGTGTGTGTGTGTGTGTGTGTGTGTGTGTGTGTGTGTGTGTGTGTGTGTGTGTGTGTGTGTGTGTGTGTTAATACTGTTTTTTTAATCTTGTTTTAACCTCATTCAGTTAGGTGTGTGTGTGTGTGTGTGTGTGTGTGTGTGTGTATATGCTTTACTGGACAATCATACTGACCTTCTTAACCTGTAATCATCTATAATTTAATCAGCAAACACCCACCACCCACCACCCACCCACCCACACACACACACACACTCTCTCTCTCTCTCTCTCTCTCTCTCTCTCTCTCTCTCTCTCTCTCACATTAGGTACACATTATATCAGATGTCTCAGGTGGGTGTGGGAGGTATAATCGTGTATCATTAATTATCAGGTAGACGGTCAATTGCCTAAAGTAAGAGTCGGTACGGGGCTTACCTGTAACAACACCTGAGGCGGAATATTATATACATCCACAGGTGTTAGGCACTATGCTGAACAAGGTGTTGGTACCCCGTATGTGTAAAGGTCTATTGTATATGTCTGTCTGTCTGTTTCTTTTTCTCTGTTTCTATTTCTGTCTGATGTCTGCCTGTCTGTCTGTTTGATTGAATGTCTGTATGAGTTTCTTCTTTCTATCTGTTTCTTGTCTATGTCTGTCTGTCTGTCTGTCTGTCTGTCTGTCTGTCTTTGGTACAGCTACTACGACCTCTGTTGCCACTTACACTAATTATTATTACCACCATCACTACTACTACTATCACCACCACCACTTACCACCACTATTATTCTTACGACCACCATTATAACAACCACAACAACCACCAACCACCACCACCCACTGCCAAAACTACCACCAACACCATCACCCACTACCACCCACCAACCAACCAATCACACCAACCACCACAACAACCACCACAACAACCCTCACTACACACAACAACCACCCACCACAACAACCACCCTCATCATCAACCACCCACTACAACAACCACCACCACCCACCACAACAACCACCCACAGCAACCACCACCCACCACAACAACCTAATCCAGCCTAACCAACTATCCTCACCAACCACCACTAACCACCTGCTAACCACCACCCACCAACCACCTCACCACAACAACCACCCACCACAACAACCACCACTAACCACCCACCAATCAACTCCCACCAACCACCACCTGCCAAACAACTCCACCAACCCCCTCACCACAACAACCACCCACCACAACAACCACCACTAACCACCCACTCAACCACCACCACCAACCACCACCCGCCAAACAACTCCCACCAACCACCCTCACCACAACAACCACCACCACTAAACTGACAATAACAGCAATTTCTCGTTGGTAATATTGACGTACAGAAGGCTAGCACTTTAATGGCCCGGTAATAAATCATGGAAGACTCCCTACCATGTCTAACAAGTGGCTATGATAATGGTGATTCTTGCTCAGATTTATCATAATTTTTTACGTAATTAAACGCATCTATCTAAATCTTAGGACTTGTGTTGACGCATTTATCAGAATTTTAGGTTAGGTTAGGTTAGGTTAGGTTAGGTTAGGTTAGGTTAGGTTATTTGATTTTGTAAAATGTCAGGTTTGTGTAAACGAATCTAGAGCAAAATGAAGGGAAGGGAGGGGAGTACGGGAGGTAGGAGGGAGGGATGGGCGGGAGCAGGGTAGGGGAGGAAGGAAAGGGGAGGGAGGTAGGAAGGAAGGGCGGGAGGGAGGGGAGGAGGGAGGGGAAGGGAAGGGAGGTAGGGAGAGGGGAGTTAGGGGAGGGAGGGAGGGAGGGAGGGAGGGGAATGAGGGGGGAGGGGAGGTAGAGGGATGCGAGGGGGAGTTAGGGAGGGAGGGAGGGAGGGAGGAGGGAGGAATGGGGGGGGAGGGGGATGGGGGTTAAAGGAGGAGGGAGGAATGGGGGTAGGGGGGGAGGTAGAGGATGCGGGGGAGTTAGGAGGGAGGAGGGAGGATTGGGGGTAGAGGAGGGAGGTGGGGGATGCGAGTGGGGGAGGTAGAGTCATATCAATGACATATAATGTCTATCTAATATATAATAGACATATATCAAAATTTTCCTCCGTGTGGGTCGAGGCGGTGAGCGGTATACAACAGGGAGAATGAAAGAGTTTGTTATCTCCCTCTATGATGATGTTGTGATGATGTTATCTCGTAGACTAAGTATGACAGAGATGCTCACAGTGGTTTGAAGATGGGAGGTAATAACTTCCGTGTGTGTCTGTGTGTGTGTGTGTGTGTGTGTGTGTGTGTGTGTGTGTGTGTGTGATCTTATCCTGGCCTGAATGATGTCTGTGTTAGTTTGACGTTATCTCTTGTATATTTTCACGCTTTGGACTTATACGGTCATACAAGTCTGTCTGTGTGTCGTGTGTCTGTCTGTCTCTCAGTCTCGCTATTGGTTTTTGAGATTGTCTATATGTGTAAGTCTGTCTGTTTCTGTCATTATCTGTCTGTCTTTCATTAAATCTGTTTCTTTGTCTGTCTGTGTTTATCAGTGTCTATCTGTCTGTCTGCCTTTGTCTTTGCCTATCTGTTTGCATTTCTCTCTCTCTCTCTCTCTCTCTCTCTCTCTCTCTTAAGAATTGTCAAGATAGGTCGACAAGGAGAAGGCTAAGTCGTCAAGGGTCAAGAGGATCGGCAGGACCTGTGGGGTAAATCGACACCTGATTGACTTGCAACTGGACCAGGTAACACGCCAACCACTACCTGTAATTAAGAGCCCATGTTCATTAGTGTTGACAAGACGAACCACCACACCTGAGCTACCATACCTGAGCCACCATACCTGAGCACTACGCACCACCTACCATACCGAGCTACCATCCTGACCAACCGAGCACAATGCGATCCATCTGCACATCCGAGCACCACGAGCCACCCCAACCCCACTAGCACCATACCTGAGCTACCATACCTAAGCTACCATACCTGAGCTACTATATCTGAGCGATCCCATCTAAGCTACCATCCACACACAAACACCAAAAGGCTACCATACCTACCCGCTACTATATCTGAGCGATCCATCTAGCTACCATACCTGAGCTACCACACCTGAGCCACCACACCTGAGCTACCATACCTGAGCTACCACACCTGAGCTACCATACCTGAGCCACCACACCAGGCTCCATACCTGAGCCACCACACCTGAGCTACCATACCTGAGCTACCACAAGCACACACCCTGAGCTACCATACCTGAGCCACCACACCTGAGCTACCATACCTGAGCCACCACACCTGAGCTACCATGCCTGAGCCACCACACCAGGCTACCATGCCTGAGCCACCACACCTGAGCTACCATACCTGAGCCACCACACCTGAGCTACCATACCTGAGCCACCACACCTGAGCTACCATACCTGAGCTACACACATGAGCTACAGACCTGAGCCACCAAACCTGAGCTACCACTGACACCTGAGCTACCATACCTGAGCCACCACCTGAGCTACCATACCTGAGCCACCACACCTGAGCTACCATACCTGAGCTACCACACCTGAGCCACCACACCTGAGCTACCATACCTGAGCCACCACCCCCCTACCAACCTGTACTTATCTGAGCGATCACACCTGAACTACCATACCTGAGCTACCACACCTGAGCCACCACACCTGAGCTACCATCGAGTCACACACCGGCTACCATACCTAGCTACCATACCTGAGCACTACTATATCTGAGCGATCACACCTGAACTACCATACCTGAGCTCCACACCTGAGCCACCACCTGAGCTACCACCTGAGCCACTACACCTGAGCTACCACACCTGAGCTACCACACCTGAGCTACCTGGCTATCATACCTGAACCACCACACCTGAGCTACCATACCGAATCACCATACCTGAGCTAGCACACTGCCACACCTGAGCTACCATACCTGAGCCACACCTGTAATTAGTGTTAATGGTGTTACACAATAAAGCCACCATACCTGAGCCACAGGTTGTTGTTGTTGTCTGTCATCCTCATCAACGCTTGTGTTATAGGTGACTGTTTAATGTTTTCTGTGATAGAGTAAAGGTGTTTAGTCACTCCATCTCTACATTTCATAAATAAGATCCTGCCATTTGCAACATCCAATAATTAAACTCAGAACGACGATACGGTGAGTTAGTAATGTTATTAGTTGACGTTTCCAGTTCAGGTTACATTCTTTATTCCTTCTGTGTCACGTCTGCAATATTTACCTTAGTCCTTAAACCCATCAAGAGTGACTCAATTTAGAAGGAAGAAACAATTACATTTAAAACATCATTTCCTCTTATTAAAAATAGATCACTCCTGCAGTCAAAAGTATCATTATACTCATAAAACACTAATTCAGTATAATGATGAGTAAGTATGAGTCTTCTACAGGTAATGTTATCATGATTCTTACAGGTGTGATGGAGGGGTCAGGCAGGTGTCATTGTACTCAAGTGATTGTGTGGTTTTAGATCTCATATCTGATGAAGGAAGTGCTGAGAAATTATGTTACCTTAGAGATGATGTTAACACTTTCTCACACTCCTTGAAAGTTTTATATTTTATGTACACTTCTTGAAACTTTTTAACACTTCTTAACATATCTTGCCTCTTCTTAGCACTTTGTGACACTTCTTTACACTTCCTGACACATCTTGACACTTCTTACACTTCTCAATATACTGTCAGACATTCTTCATAGATCATAACCTCCTGTCTTAAGGCTCGTTATTTCCCACACAGCCCAGGGTACCCTAGTCTACCCTGCTGTTAATGGGTTCCTAACTCTAAAGTGGGGGTTAGTGAAGGCTGTCAAGTGCAGTGTCGGCCACGTTGCTTCCCTGAACACCGAAGACTGAGCAGATTTATGTGTTGTTTTCGTCATTCAGTCAGCAATCAACTCACTCGGTTAGGTACATTAGCTAAAACAACTATTTGTGCATACTTTGTGGGAAACAATATGAGACCATGGACGATAAATTCTGGTATATGAGAGCTGTCACTAGTCACACGTAAAATTTCGGAGCATATCGACCCCCGCCTGCACAGATAGTTGTTTTAGTTACTGTACATGGGAGCGACGTAATTACGATCTGTATGTATGTATGTATGTATGTATGTATGTATGTATGTATGTATGTATGTATGTATGTATGTATATATGTATGTATGTAGTAGTATGATGGTCAGCACGCTCGCCTCGGAAGTGAGTGGTCCCAGGTTCGATCCCCGGGCAGGGTGAAACTATGGGCAAGTTTCTTTACGCCATTTGCCTCTGTTTCCCAGCAGTAATTGGGAACCTGGATGTTAATCGATTTGCGGACCGTGTTCTGGGGTAATGGTTAGCCAGTGCAGTTGGCGAGCTGTCCGGTCTTCTCGGACTATTCCTTGACACTGGGTCATGCAGCTCGTTAACTTAGGGTGTGGTTGTTGTGTTGGCGACAGTTTCTACACCTTAAACAAATCCACGCCTAGTTGGCCCTTGGGCCGGCCATCCTCGTACACGAGGGGCAACCATTATAATTATGTGTGTATGGTATGAATGTATGTGTGTGTGTATATTATATACTTAAAAGCTAAGAAAAACAAAAATAAAACAGTACACACACACACACACACACACACACACATGATAATTTAGTTACTTGGTGAAGATTATCCCCGCGGTCATAGCGTGTTGATGGCCATGTTCTGACACTACCTATAAGAGCTTGTTGTGTTGTGAGGCAGCGAGCGGACACATAAACCCTCACTAAATGCCTTCCCTTGACGGCTGTTGACATAGAACACTAGTGATGGAAATTGGTGCTTGGGAGAGAACGATGGCAACACTGTCTATTTCCACCCCACTTTAAGTATACCAATAAACAATTAATTTAGATTGTGATGACTTTTTGGGTAATATGATTGTGTGTGTGTGTGTGTGTGTGTGTGTGTGTGTGTGTGTGTGTGTGTGTGTGTGTGTGTGTGTGTGTGTTTCATGATTTATCTTATAATTTTGAGGTTTGTTGTTGTTGCTCTTGTTCTTGTTCTGCTGTTATTGTTAATGTTGTGCTTATGTTGTTGTTATTATTATTATTATTATTATTATTATTATTATTATTATTATTATTATTAGCACTTCAGTACATTTCTTAACAATTAAATACAAAGTTACTGTACATTTATCTCATTAACAACACTGATGACGCATATTACTTTCTCTCTTTTCTCTTTTCTCCAATTAATTCTCCTTCTCTTACCTCTCCTTCATTTTTTTCTTTTTCCTCCTCCTTATTTCCAATCTTTACCATTAATAATAACACTTTACCACACAGCCTGAAGCTAACCTAACCTAACCTAACCTAACCTAACCTAACCTAACCTAACCTAACCTAACCTAACCTAACCTAACCTAACCTAACCTAACCTAACCTAACCTAACCAACAGGCCATCGATGTAATATGTGATAATTGTAGGAGGTGAGAATTTGATTTCAATGATAAGATTTAATGAAAGAAGATTGACAGCGTAAACAATATAATAACACTTCTGAACAGACATACTCTCTCTCTCTCTCTCTCTCTCTCTCTCTCTCTCTCTCTCTCTCTCTCTCTCTCTCTCTCTCTCTCTCTCCCTCTCTCTCTCTCTCTCTCTCTCTCTCTGAAAATATCGTTTTTATTGAGATGCTTTATTGGTAGTATCAAGGTTTAAGTATTTGTTTATTGGCTTGTTTAGTGGACAAAAGGTTTAACAATATCTAGTTTTAATGGCTTGTTTAGTGGACAATAGGTTTAACAAGATCTAGGTTTAATGGCTTGTTTAGTGGACAAAAGGTTTAACAATATCTTAGTTATGGCTTGTTTAGTGGACAAAAGGTTTAACAATATCTGGTTTAATGGCTTGTTTAGTGGACAAGGTTTAACAATATCTTGGTTTAATGGCTTTTAGTGGACAAAAGGTTTAACAATATCTTGGTTTAATGCTGCATTTAGTGGACAAGGTTTAGCAATATCTTGGTTTAATAAGCATTTAGTGGACAATAGGTTTAACAATATCTAGGTTTAATGGCTTGTTTAGTGGACAAAAGGTTTAACAATATCTAGGTTTAATGGCTTGTTTAGTGGACAATAGGTTTAACAATATCTAGGTTTAATGGCTTGTTTAATGGAGAATATTTGGGTTTAATGGCTTGTTTAGGTAACCATATATAGATATAATGGTTGCTTTTGTTGGCGTGTTTATCATATCATGTCTCCTTCATAGTTATATTTTGGTGACCTCATTTGTGAAAGGTCAGAGGTCAGGGGTCAGTTGTTTGACATTCAGTGTGTGTGTGTGTGTGTGTGTTTGAGGTAGTTACATTAAATCTTTCAAACATTATGTATTTTGACATTATAATTTTGCATCGTAGAGACGTTCTTCCCACACCATTAGCTAATAACACAGGTACATTATACACACAGGTATAACCCTATTTTGAGGTAATTTTTCCCAAGAGCTGTAATAAAACGCCATCATACTACAGTCCATTATACTGCAGCAGCGGTACTTAGTCTCTAAGTATACTCTCCCTAGCATACTAATATACTCCCAGGTGCCAACGATCTCACCACCGCCACAACTGTACTGCTAATGACTAACTAGAGGATGTAGCAACTGTTGACGTACTTTCACAGGAATTAAAGTAGTACATCCTTGTAATGTTCAAAGAGAATGAGAACTGGGTTGTTCATTATCATTATTTCTGTCTCCTAGATCATCACAATGCTCCTTCCCCCTCCCTCTCTTTCTCTTTCTCTCTCTCTCTTTCTCTCTCTCTCTCTCTCCTTCCTCTTCCTTTTTGCTCCTCTTTTCTACTTTGTCGCCTCTCGTTCCTATTCCTCCTCTTCCTCTATATTTTCTTTTCCATCTCTTTCCTCCTTCGATCTTCTTCCACCCCCTCCATCTCTCTTACTTTTGTCACTATTTCCATCTCCTCTTTTTTCCTTCTCTTTCTCTTCCACTTATTCCCTTTTCTCTCTCATCTCCCATTCTCCTTCCCTTCTTTCTTTCTCCCTCCCGATTCTTCCTTCCTTCTTCTTCTCGCTTCTCCCTCCCTCCGTTCTTCCTCTTTCTTCTCTCTCTTCCTTCATCTAATACATATTTTGTTTTCACCCATTCCCCTCATCCTCCTTCAATCCCTCATTCTTTTCTCTTCTCCTCCTCTTCCTCCTTTCAATATCTTATATCTCCTTCCCTCCGCCTCTCCACTTTTCGTTCTCACATCCTCCTCCTTTTCCTCCTTCTCGTCTTACTCATCCTTCTTTCTATCTTCTCTCTTCCCTCATCACATCCATCTTCCTCCTCTCATCTTCTATCTCTCCCTTCTACTTCTTACTTCATTCATCTCTCATTCTTCTTATCACATCTTCCTCCCATCTACCACATCTTCTCCTTCTCCTTTCCTTATTATCTGAGCCCTCCTTCCCTTCCTCCATCCCTTTTCACCCTCCTTCCAACCCCACTATCCTATCTTGTTACGCCTTCTTCCTTCTTCCTTCTTCCTTCCCAACTATCTTTTTTTTATCTCTACCTCCTTCTGTTCTCTTCTGCCCTTTCTTTACCCCTCCCCTCTCTTTCTCTCTCCATCATCCTCCCTCCTTTCCTCTTTCTCTCTCCTTTACCTTCCCCCCTCCCTCCTTTCTTCCTAACATGTAATATCTCTCTCTCTCCTCTCTCTCTCTCTCTCTCTCTCTCTCTCTCTCTCTCTCTCTCTCTCTCTCTCTCTCTCTCTCTCTGCAGGTAAGCATTCTTTCCCTACCCTGATAATCTATTCCTTCCACCCCTCTCTTTCCCTCTCCTCCCTCCATCCCTCTTCCCTTCTATCACCCCCACCACCTCCACCATCCCTCCTTCCTTCGCCCCTCTCCACCATTTCATCACCGTTCTCTCCCCTCCATCACCCACCCCTTCTTCCATCACCCCTCAACTCCTTTCATCACTCTTTCCTTCCATCCCTCCACCATCCATTCTACCACCTCACCACCCTTTCCATCATCCCACCACCACTTCCTTCACCCCACCACCTTCCTTTGCCCCATCACCCCTTCCTTCACCCCACCACCCTACCACCCTTCCATCACCCTCTACCATCCTTCCATCACCCCACCACCCTTCATCACACCACCACCCTTCCATACACCACCACCCTTCCATCACCCCCCACCACCTTCCATCACACCACCACCCTTCCATCACACCACCACCCTTCCATCCCACCCCACACCCCATCACCCCACCACCCCTTCCATCCCCACTTCCATCACACCACCACCCTACCATCACACCACCACCCTTCCATCCACCACCACCCTTCCATCACCCCACCACCTTCCATCACCCCCCCCTTCCATCACCCAACCACCTTCCATCACACCACCACCTTCCATCACACCACCCCTTCCATCACCCCCACCACCCCTTCCATCACCCACCACCCTTCCATCACCCCCACCACCCTTCCAATCACCCCCACCACCCCTTCCATCACCCCACCACCTTCCATCACCCACCACCCTTCCATCACACCACCACCCCTTCCATCACCCACCCCTTCCATCACCCCACCACCCCTTCCATCACACCACCACCCCTTCCATCACCCCTCCACCCCTCCAGTTAAGCATTCTCTCCCCTCCTCCTGGTGTGGAAGCACCGGGTCGCATCCATTATACAATTAATTCAGTGATTAAGTTTACCGAACGTCTATTGTGACACAGGAAGCACCACAAGTGTCGTGAGGTGAGTGTACCGAGGATGGTCTGGGTGTAGCGGGGTGTGGCGAGGGTGTGGGAAGGTGTGGGAGGGTGTAGTGAGTGTGGAAGGGGGTGCTGAGGGTGTGGAAGGGTGTGGTGAGGGTGTGGGAGGGTGTGGTGAGGGTGTAAAAGGGTGCGTTGAAGGTGTGGGAGGGTGTGGTGAAGGCTGGGAAGATGTTGTGAGGTCGTGGGAGGATATGTTGAGGGTGTGGGAGGATGTGGAGAGGATGTGGCGGGATGTGATGAGGATGTGGCGGGGTGTGGTGAGGGTGTGACGGGTTGTGGTGAGGTTATGGGAGAATGTAGTGAGGGTGTGGTGAGCGTGTGGGAGTATGTGCTGAGGGTGTGGCGGGGTGTGGTGAGGGTGTACTGGGATGTGGGAGAGTGTGATGAGCGTGTACTGGGATGTGGGAGGGTGTGAAGTGCATATGGAATGATGTGTTCAAGGCTGTAGACAGATAAAGGTAACCTAACCTAACCTAACCCAACCTTTAACAATAAACTTTTCCATTATATACAAATTATAAATGAGGTTTTTCTTACCAGGGGAAATTCTGTCACTCTTATATAGGGATAAATGTACAGGCTTCACGTGTTAATTATTTATATCGAGCGATTATACATTGTTTACGTGGTGTTATCTAAATTAATTACATAATGAAAATATACACTGATTACTTAAGAGCAAGTGTATGTTGTAATTGTTGTATAAATGAGATACAAAGGTAAAGCCAGTTTGTGTGAGAAATAATACACAGATGACTCATGACACAAAACTCCCTTGGTAGTTTAAGTGGGAAGTATAGAGGTTTATGGTGACAAAAAGTACCTAAGTTTATGAAAGAAAATATATAAGAAATTTGTTTTCAAAAAAATTACTTTAATACGATAAGAAAATAATGGAGATTAGTTATGAAGAACAAAGTACTTCCTTGTTCGTTGTCTATAGAGATATTTTATAGGATATTGAAAGTACAGTATATATAAAATGATCTGTGTTTAAGAACGTTGACTATATTTCAAGAAAAAATAATAATTAATCTTTTTGGGTTTATTTTTAAACTTTCTTTTTAAATATAGAACCTGTTTTTGTGTGGTTTATGAGTCCATTTTGCTTGTTTTTCTTTAGTGTTTACAAATTCAAGTTTCTTTCTCTCATTTTTACGTTTTTGTGGGTCCATAGTATGTGTTTTCGATTCAGTGGTATAAAAATCCACGTGTCTCGTTTCATTTCAAGGCTTATACGAGACCTTGGTGTTTGTTTTGGGTTCAGTTAGTGTCAGTGGTAAGGAGCACGTCTTGGGGCCCTGATGTGTGTGAAAATATGATCCTCCAGCTTTTATGTGGGAAACAACGAGTGAAAAACATAGCCTTAACGTGTGGGGAATGACAGGTATAAGCTTAGCCTGTGCGTGCAAGGGTAAATAAATAGGTTTTGTTTCTGATATGTCTGCAAAATAGGGAGTTAGAATGAACCTTTTACGTACATGAAAACATATACAGGATGATTGAAAAAAATTCTCAATTACATCAACATCGCTATTGGCGTATAGAATATAGGGTATTACAAATTGTTATAGGCAGATTATATATGATATATTACCTCGTATATACAACGGAGGAGAGTTTGTATTATGATATAGGAGTCGAGAAGAAGTCAGTGTCAGTTTTGAGTGCGTGGGTTGACTAGACACGGGTTAAGGGGCGTGAACTTATGACCAGACGAATGGAGTGTGTTTAGGTGTGTTGGGTATGTTGGGGGTTGTAGAAGGTGTTGGGTGTGATGGGATATTTTGAGGTGTGTTACGTTGTGTTAGGATGTGTTAGGGTGTGTTAGGGTGTGTTAGGGTGTGTTAGGGTGTATTGTGTTTGTGACGTTAATACAGCATTTTCTATTCTTCTGTGACGGGAACACAACACATGCCATCTTCTGTGACGGGAACACAACATATGTCAGCTTTTATGTGGCTGTGACGGAAGATTTACAGCTCTTTCTTACCCCGTGAGCCTGTGACCTTCCCATAACCCCCAGCACTGTGTTACTGGCCATTCAGTTGGTAATTACCACTTAAGTAGGTGAGACAGGTGTGATCGGGAGAACAGGTGTGCCAAGTTGCCTCTTCCGCTTCCCTTTCGCCTCCTCTACCCCCACCCACCTCCTACACGTTTAAGAATGTGTACATGGGGGTCAACGTTTTTGTCTGTGTGTACATGAGATTTTTTGAATGTGAATGTGTACACGATGTGAAATTTTCCAAGTGTGTGTGTGTGTGTGTGTGTGTGTGTGTGTGTGTGTGTGTGTGTGTGTGTGTGTGTGTGTGTGTATGTGTGTGTGTGTGTGTGTGCGTGTGTGTGTGTGTGTGTGTGTGTGTGTGTGTGTGTGTGTGTGTTTGTGTGTGTGTGTGTGTGTGTGTAATAATAATAATAATAATAAACGGTTTATTAATAGAGTTGCAGCCGGTGGCTGAAAATATACAAACTTACATGTGATTTAGACATAATAATAATACGTTCAATACATTTACAGGGCTGTACAGTACATAAATCAGGAGTTGTTTATTATTTTAACAATAGATGGGATGGTGCTATTCTTATATCTATCAGTGCGGGCTCTTATGGGCTGAATTTTGTTGTAGTGGCGGACTGCGCGAGGTGGGTGGGGGACTGCTGGTGGTAGTAGGTGTGTGTGTGTGTGTGTGTGTGTGTGTGTGTGTGTGTGTGTGTGTGTGTGTGGTCAACATTTTTGTGTGAACGTGTACTGTACATATACTATTTTTTGTGTGTGAACGTGTCCACAAGGTGAATGTTTTCATGAGTAAGTGTGTACATCAAGTGAATAGTTTTTTTTTTGTGAATATGTACTTGAAGGGAATGTTTACCACGCGAATATGTACAGTTGGTGACATTTCCGACTAGTACACTCAGTGTTGTCAATCCACTCTTACCATGAATTGTGAACCCCGAGAGTATTGGAGCGTGAATCTGAAACCTCTAAGTTACTCGGTGAGACGTGAGGTACACATGGCAGCCTGGGACTAGAATATTTTAAAGCAACTTGATATAATTGTACTCAACACATGGTCTGGTAACGTTGATGTTTCTTTGTTTACCCTCTCACCCTCTCCCTCACCCTTCCCCTACCCTCTCCCTCCCTTCACCCACTCACCCCTCCTTCACCCTCTCTCTCACCCTCTCCCCAGCTTAGCCTAACAGACTAATTATTAGTTCCACAATGCATTAACTGGGGGATCGGTGGTAGATGCGGTACCGTTCTTGCCTCGCAAGCGAGATGTCAAGGGTTCGATTCCCGGGCCGGTGGAAGTTGTTTGGACATACTTCCTTGCCCCCATTAGTCCCTGTTCACCTAGCAGTAAAGTAGGTACCTGGTGTAAATCGAAAATTGCGAATTCGTATTCAGGGAAAGTTGTTGGAGCTTCCAATAACTTCATGACATAAAACCACTGACTCTTCAGGCTTCTACGCCCTTAACTCGTGAGACATAAAGGCAAGCATGAACTTAGCATGCTTCCCTGTTGGGCGCTGTAAACGCTTCTGCGCTTCACCTTACACAAGGATGTAAGGGGGTGCCCAATATAAAAAAAATGCATTAACTCTTTACTTTCGTTTTAAATATGACATTATGAGATATTAAAATATATTCTAAAAATGTAAAGGTCAACATCACTACACGGAGACTGATTGACGTTTCATGTATTGTACCTTCTACTCTACTTCCTCAAACCACACCTGCTACTCTCGTTACACAAACCACACACCTACTACACCCCAACGTGCCAAAACTACACCAGAGTTTGATGAGTACAGCGATGAATTACAGACTCGGGTTGAGTTATGTCTCCCTCAGGTACAGTGATTCACCTGTCGTTACCACAGCTGTCTAGTGTTTACCAGGTGAGATATGTGTCCTGTCATTCTTAGTTTATCTTCTTCAAGGTGAACATCTTCTTCTTCTTCTTCTTCTTTTTTTTATTCTTTTTCTTCTTCTTCTTTATCCGTCTTCTTCGTATTCTTAGTAGAAGTAGTAGTAGTAGTAGTAGTAGTAGTAGTAGTAGGATGTAGGGCTATAGGGGTGGAGGAAGTGCTGAGACGGATCATTGAAAAATGCATAATGGAGGTGGTTAATGATGATGTCAGGACAGCTGCAGGGAACCTGCAAGTATGTGTGCTGGCCACCGGGGTGGGGGTGAAGTTGCCATTCACGCCATGAGAAAGATATTTGAGCAGCGTGATCGCAAGGCAGTACTCCTGGTTGACGCTTCAAATGCATTCAACACAATCAATCGCAAGTCTACACTGCACAGCATCAAGATCACGTGTCCAAGCATTGCAATGAATGTTGAAAACACCTACAGGAACCCACCAGACATCTATATAACAAGCTTCAAGGCCCAAGGAGGAGATGCCATTATACAGTGAAATGAGGGAACAAAGCAGGGGGACCCAGTCGCCATGACAATGTGCTGTACGCACTAGATCTATCCGTGCTCCAACACACAACAAACTTGAAACAACCACTGTCAAGCAAGTAGTATAATAAGCTGATAATCTTACAGGAGCAGGAAAAGTGGAGGACATCAAAAAGTGGTGGGACCTGATAACATCACGTGGTTCACAAATAGGGTATCACCCAAATGCCAGCAAGTCCTTCCTCATTGTGAAGCCAGAATACAAATGACCGGGCTATGGATGTGTTCAACGGAAGTGGGGTCAAAATAACAAAGGACGGCCAAAGACATCTAGGTGCGGTAATTGGCACGAACTATTTCAAGACCAAGTACGTAACGGGAAAGGTAAATGAGTGGGGTGAAGGAAATCCAAGCTCTGTCTGATATTGCTGAGACTGAACCACACGCGGCGTTTGAGGCATTCACTCATGGAGGCAAGCATGGCTGGAACTACCTGATACGCGCTATCTCAGATATAGGACCCCTCTTCCACTCTCTGGAAGAAGACATCAGGGTCGCTTTTATTCCAACACCAGTGAAAAAGCCTTCACTTAACCCCAGAAGAAAGGTCACTCCTTGCACTACCACAGAGACTGGGAGAAATGGGACTGGCTAATACAGAGGAGCTTGCTGCCACCGAACATCAGAACTCTGTCAAGCTCACGGTAGCCCTCACTGAGCACATAAGAGCTCAGAATGCAGCAAGTCAGGTGGATACCAACGAATTAAACAAGATTCGACAGTCCATTACAACAGAACGGCATCACACCCAAAGTGATAAATTTCAACAACTCTTGCAGCAATTGTCAGTGAACCTGAGAAAAAAGTAGCTATAGTGCAGGAGGTGGGCGCCTCGAACTGGCTAACAACGTTACAGATAAGGGCAAAGGGTTTCAGCCATAATAAACAAGAATTTACAGAAGCCATTGCCCTAATGTATGGCTGACCAGTAGACGGTCTACCCACCCAATGTGTGTGTGGCTCACCATACATTAACCACGCTATAGTGTGCAAGAAGGGGGCCTTCGTATGCATGAAGCATGACGAAGTAGGGGATCTCACTGCAAATATGCTGAAGGAAATCTGCCACCTCGTCGCGGTGGCACCGACCCTCCTTCCATTGGATGGTGAGAAACTCTGTCACAGGAGTTCCAACACATCCAACGAAACCCGTGTGGACGTTAGTGTTCGAGGATTCTGGACGCTGGGACAGCGGGCCTTCTTGGATAACCGGATATTCGATCCCATGGCCGTATGTAACCGTAACCTGTCTCTCGAGGCTGCACACAGGAGGAACGAGAACGACAAGAATAGAGCGTAGTGCAGAGAATTCAGAATGTGGATCAAGGCAGCTTCACTCCTCTGGTGGTCACAACATCTAGTGGGATGGAACCAAATGCATTATGCTTCTATGGAAGACTGGCCGAGGTGTTATCTAAACAGAAGCAGCAGCCCAGAAGCTATGTTGCAACTTGGTTGAAATGTCGACTGTCCTTCTCTCTACTTAGGTCTACTTTGCTTCTTCTCAGGGGAACGAGATCTTCGGCCCCTAAGCAAACAACAGTCATATATATTGACTATGAGTTAACAGTCATCGAATGCCGCATAGATCTGCGGCTTAACTAACTCAGCTAGGGTAGCTGCTATTTGTATTCGGATATTTAGGTAATAAATGGTGACGAATGTGTGGCTATAAGGGAAGGTTGGAGGCTACGTTAAAAAAAAGTAGTAGTAGTAATAGTAGTAATAGTAGAAGTAGTAGTGGTGGTCAAAACGTTGATCAAAGCAGCTTCACTCCTCTGGTGTTCACAACCTCTGGGGGGATGGGACCAAGTGCAAGATGTTTCTACGCCAGACTCGCGGAGGTGATCTCCGAACAGAAGCAGCAGCCCAGAAGCTATGTTACAGCCTGGATGAGATGTCGACTGTCTTTCTCTCTCCTTCGGTCGGCTTTGCTCTGCCTCAGGGAACGAGAGCTTCTGACCCAAAGCCGACAACAGCTGCAGATATTGACTAAGAGGCTACAGTCACTGAATGCCGCATAGACCTGCGGCTCAACTAATTCAACACAGATAGGATAGCTACTTATGTATTAGGCTACTTAATATTAAGGTAATAAAATGGTGGCGAAGGTGTGGCTATTGGGGGAGGCTGGAGGCCCTGTAAAAAACAAAAAAAAAGAGTGGTGGTTGTAGTAGTAGTAGTCAGAACAGAAGCAACAGCCCAGAAGCTATGTTACAGCCTGGATGAGATGTCGACTGTACTTCTCTCTCCTTAGGTTGGCTTTGCTTTGCCGACAACAGCTGCAGATATTGACTATGAGGCAGCAGTCACTGAATGCCGCATAGATTTGCGGCTCAACTAACTCAACACAGCTAGGATAACTACTTATGTATTAGGATAGCTAATTTTAAAGCAATAAAATGGCGGCGAAGGTGTGGCTATTGGGGGAGGATGGAGGCCACGTAAAAAAAAGTAGTAGTAGTACTAGTAGTAGTAGTAGTAGTAGCTTTTCTTATACGTTATATCATGTTCACTCTGTTTTTTACATGATACCTTATAAAAATAATGACAAATATAATAATCTGTACAGGTTTATATGAACAAAACTGATTCAATAAATTTGACCCAACAACGAAATCCTTATCGAGAGCTTATGTTTGATACGATACATGTAAATCAAATGTTGGTAGTTTATTGGTGATAAATGAAACGGTAGGCAGGAACAGTCTTAGTCGAGTTGTGTTGTTGAAAATGCTGGGCTCTTGTCGTCCCATGTTCGAGCCACAAAACGTTTTCTGTACTTTTTGCACCAATATAGAAATAATCACAAATACACACCATTATTATCACCATCATCATCACTAGGGCCTGGCATTTGCATATTTCATATGCAAATGCATATTTTGCGTGATTTCTATGATAAGTGCATATTACCTAGATAACTGCATATAAATGCATATTTTGGTAAAATATTCATCTGGCAGTATCTCTTTGTTGCCACTGAATGAGCACACGTGGTACTGGGAGGTGAGGTGAGGTGTGGTTAGGTGAAGTGAGGTGAGGTCACGTCGCTTTAATCTGTCGTTTCCACACCTGGTCATGACTCATTGGACTAGTGAGTTAGTCAGTCAGGAGCAGTGCTGCTGTGTGGAGCTACTCTCTTCTGCTGCTCGTGAAAATGCCGAAAGTACAAAGAAACCAAAATGAAGTGCTGAGATCATATGTAAAGGAATTTGATGCATTTACTACTGATGGAAGTGTACTGTTTTGTAAATATTGTGAAGCACCAGTGACAGCGAGCAAGAAATTTCAAGTCCAACAACACCTTAAAACAAGCAAGCACATCCGACTCGAAGCTGTTAAGTCCAATAGTGCACAAAAGGAGCAACAACTACTTCTTGCATGTTCCAGTAAGTCAGGGCCTGATCGTTCCCAGTTCAACGCAGATTTGTGCAAGGCATTTGTTTCAGCGGATATTCCATTGCATAAACTGAATAACAAGTGCCTAAAGTCATTCCTGGAACAGTATACTGGAAAAAAGGTGCCTGACGAATCAACATTACGTAAGAACTATGTTTCACAATTGTTCAAGGACACGATGGAAATCATAAGGAGAAAGGCTTGTGGAAAGAAAATATGGGTGTCACTCGATGAAACCACTGATGTTGAGCAACGGTGTATTGTGAATCTTATTTTTGGTGTGTTGGGAGATGAAACAGAGCGAGGCAAATACTACCTAGTGAATGTTGGTGTACTATCTAAAGTCAACCACTCCACTGTTGCTGGTTTCTTCAACGATTCTCTGCAATTGTTGTGGCCAACGAAGTTAGAGTATGAAAATGTTCTTTTGGTGTGCACTGATGCTGCACCTTACATGTGCAAAGCAATGAATGGACTGCAAGTATTGTATCCAAAAATGATCCATGTGACCTGTGTGGCCCATGGTCTGCATCGTGTAGCAGAACTGGTTAGGTCAAAATACCCAGATGTAAATCAACTGATAGCCAACGTCAAGAAAATCTTTCTCAAGGCACCTTCTCGAACTGCGAGATTTTCAGAAATCGCTCCAAGTACACCACTTCCTCCTTCACCTGTGGTGACAAGATGGGGAAGCTGGATCGATGCTGCAACGTACTATGGGAAAAACTTCGACGTCATTGAAGCTGTTATTGCGACATTCGACCCTGAGGAGGCTCAGAGCATTCAGGAAAGCAAGATCTTACTTGAAACTGAAGGAATAAAGGAAAGCTTGCTCTTCATTGCAACGAATTTTGTGTGCATCTCATCAACAATTACTAGACTTGAAGAAAGGGGACTACTGCTGTCCTCGGCAATTTCGTTGGTTAATGGTGTTCTTGATGAACTGAAAAGTTTGCAGTCTGATGCTTACTATGGTAAACTGAGTAACGTGTTGTACAAAAACAAGGGATTTGAAAAGCTGAAAAAAGTCAGTCAGATAATGTCTGGTGATGCTATTATTGACGAGACGGTACAGCCACTCACTATGTCAGACCTCCTATGTATGAAACATGCACCAATCGTCTCGTGTGATGTAGAAAGGGTGTTCTCAGAATATAAAGCTATGCTGACAGACAACAGGCGGGGTTTTAACTTTGAGAACTTACGCCACCATGTCATCATCAAATGCAACCACAATCTGTAATGTCTGAAAATATGTCAGTCTATAATGTAAATACATGTTCATATATATTTTTTGAAGCACTTTCACATATATATGTATCCGTATAACCTGCATTCTTGGCTTTATAAGTGACATTTTTAGTGCATATAAATGCATATTTCCCCTGTTTTTAGTGCATATTTGCATGCATATTTCATGGTTTTTTAGTGCATAACTATCCGGGCCCTAATCATCATCATCATTATCATCTTCATCATCATCATTATCATCTTCGTCATCAACACCATCAACACCATCATTACCATCATCATCATCATCACCATCATCATCATCAACACCATCATCACCATCATCACACAGTAAACACACCGGATGCTCCCGAAGTGGTATTTTTCGAGTGTTAAGTCACTATAAGGAAGTCAAGGACGACCTCAGAGTCATATTCAAGTCCTTCAGTTCCCGCGAGTGAGATGAAGATTACAGAAAATTGTCCTCTTCAACGCCTGGCGACAGATCGTCTGGCGATACCATCACCATTACGGGCGAATGTGTCCTGGCGTTGTGTTTATGAGGTGTGGTGAGCGTGTCTGCCTGTTTGTCTTTGTTTGTCTGTCTGTCTGTCTGTCTGTCTGTCTGTCTGTCTGTCTGTCTGTCTGTCTGTCTGTCTCTTTCTCTTTCTCTCTCTTGACTATTTTCTTTCACCTCTCTAATTCTTTAATATTTCAATTACTCTCTGGTACCTGTTAACTGTTACCTGTCAGTTGTTACCTGTCAACTGTTACTCTTTACCTGTTAACTGTTACCTGTTAGTTGTTACCGGTGAACTGTTATCTGTTTTTGTCCCTGTTACCTGTTACTTGTCCATTGTTACCCTTTACCTGTCAACTGTTACCTGTCAGTTGTTACCTGTCAGTTGTTACCTGTCAGTTGTTACCTGTCAACTGTTACCTGTCAACTGTTACCTGTCATAGTTTTTCGCTGCTTGTTACCTGTTTGTTTTTTTAATAATTCACCCGTTACTCGTTACCTTTTGGCAGTTTCCTGTTAGTTCTTACCTGTTAATCCATATCTGTTGCCTGGTGATGGCGAACGTCAGGGTACAAGGATACATCATGTCTGGGTCTTCCATCAGAACAAATTGTGTTTTGGTATTTTCTTAAGAGGAAAATAAGAGACAATTGGTACATCCCGCCGTGTGTGTGTGTGTGTGTGTGTGTGTGTGTGTGTGTGTGTGTGTGTGTGCGTAATATACCAACATAAACAGCACAATTTCGACTCTCAGTTTCCCACGATAGATTATATTGCTCATACAGATACGCATAAAACTCCCTTCAAATACCTTTAAATCAGCGCCACTACAGGCAGAAGGCAGACAAACGCTCGACGGTCCTCAGCCATTGTAGGGTGGAAGTGAACGTCAGGCGTTGTTTCTGTGGTAAAGAAGAAAATGATAGATGAATAATATTACACATCAACGCCACTATAAGCAAGAGTCAGGCGATCGTGCGTTTGGCGTAAATTTTATAAGCATGAAATAAACTACCATGCACAGATACACACAACACCCCCTCAAAAATACAAAATATATCAACAACTCGTATACTGTCATGCACAAAGATGTTGGGCCAAAATGTGACTAAAAACGTCGTATACCTCCAGACCAAAATGCCCTCAACATTCAACCACACAACTCTGTCATATATAGTCCAAAACCATGATCAGAAGCCAAGACTTGTGTGATGATCAACCCGTAAGATCCTCCCTCACATAGACACACGGCTCACTCCTCCTGCAGAATGAGTGTCTGTTCCTTAAAATCCCAGTTTATTTGACCTGAAAATGATCTGTACTCTAATGCTACCTGGGGGAGGGGGTTAGGTTAGGTTAGGTTAGGTTAGGTTAGGTTAGGTTAGGTTAGGTTAGGTTAGGTTAATCTTGGGGTGAAATAAACTATGGCGTCTAATCGTCATGTAATCCTTAAAATCTACTTATATTTCCCTGATCTCTCGTCTTCTCAACAAGTCACGACAACAATAAAAACCCAGACATGTTTTCTCATAATCTCCAACACAACAGTAAAGCGTTTGTTTACATATATACTCTCTAAGATATCATGACAACTCTGTAAGGTGTTGAAGCATTGATGTTACGATGTGTGTAGAGAGAGAGAGAGAGAGAGAGAGAGAGAGAGAGAGAGAGAGAGAGAGAGAGAGAGAGAGAGAGAGAGAGAGAGGATTGAGGTAACGAGTGGGAAAATCCACACATACTTGTTCACATTCTCAACTTGCTGATACTGTATACAAAGTGACAATATTTTCGGCCCTTTTATGATTACGGTTTGACTCTTTGAGGACGATATTTTAAGCCATCGTCCTCAGGGGAGCTTTAACATCTATTTCAAAGTGTTTTAAATCATCGTCTCCAAGATGTTTAAACGTTCGTCCTCAAATTCTTATAAAATGTCCCACACCTACACACCAATAACTTCATCAGTGTCACTAAAGGTGTATAAGCGTCGAAGCCGTGAACTCATTATATGTATCCAGTGGGGTCGATGTTGCCAGCCAGCCAGCCAGCAAAAACCAAACAGTGAGGCGCCTGATTGGTCTTAATGATCTTCAACATGCGACACTTGGGGACCACAAGGGTGCATTTTTATATCAGTAAGTAACATAGCCCCCCCCAACCACCCACCCACCCACCCACCCACCTACCTGCCCGACCCACCCACCACCCACCCCCAACTCACCTACCCACCCAACCACTGATTCACCGACTTACCAACCAAACACTCTCTCTCTAGCTATTTACCTATCTATCTATCTACACTTACACACTCTTATATATTTATCTAAATCTATAAATCACGAACATTAACATCACATTAATTCACTCTAGACTCAAGGAAAAACATATTTTTTACAAACAAGAATTATAGCACTGTACACTAGCTGTTGCCTCAATGTTTGGGTGACAAGTTTCCTGCATTCTCTTATGACCAGTCTCGCCTTCGGTCATATTCTATCATTAAGGGTTAGTGTCGGCCTCTGTGATGATCGAGGGAGGGAGGGAGGGAGGGAGGGAGACAAATAGACAGAGAAAGAGACAGTGCTTCTCGTTAATGAGTGCAGGGCTGAGTGCAAGGTGTGGAGTGCAGGTGTCAAACGGTGTGAAAGTACAGTAGTTTAGCGTTTAGTTCAAAGAGACATGGAGTCAAGGCTTGGGGTATATACTATAAAGGCTCCTCATGTACGACGTTTGAGTGCGTGGATTGAGTGCATCATTGAGTGTGAGTGTGTGTGTCGGGGGTGAGTGCATGGCCCGGTGCTAGCTCTAAGTGAGAATTGTGGTCGTCCCTACCCACCCCTCCTTGATACACCACCTGATACCTCTTATCTCTCTCACCCGACGACGACCCAACAAGCTGGAGCGTCTCTACCCTGTGTCACCCTTCTTGGCACACCCTCACGCATGACTCGGAACGTTCTTTATCCTAATCTTCGTAATTTTAAAACATTTAAAACAATTTTCACTAATTCTACACCATAAATCAGGACCAACGGGAGGAATTAAACTAAAAATATATTATTTTTACACGAAATATCGAGAAACAGACGAGAGGAAGCAGAGCACTGAGCTGTCGCATCCAGAGGGCCGAATTCGGCATGTGATGGGACGAACAGGCAGGCCTTCTTGGCGCTAGAGTCGGCACCCACGACAACCAACATACAGTTGCGGTCGATCCGTCATCGCCTCGTTGGAAGCCGACGACACATGCACCACATTTAACCAGCCGGGTTAATGGTAAATTCCTGTTAGCTTGATCAATCGACATTTCATTTGATGAATTTGGGGGGGGGTGGGTGGAAGGATGTTGTTGTGTGTGTGCGGACGATCTGTGAGTGAAGGGACGCTGGTTAAGTATCCCGTGCCCTCTCGTGCTCTCTGTTATAGACGTCCAGCACCGTAAGGGATCAAGATGGTATCGGGGGATATATTACCAAGGTGGTGAATATATTGAGGTGACGGAGGAGGTGCTGGTGGCTGTAGCAAAATGTAAAGAAAAATTGTTGAGTTAAATGTTGGTTAGAATGTTGTGGTGATGGTCTCTCTCTCTCTCTCTCTCTCTCTCTCTCTCTCTCTCTGGATACATGCGTCTGTTAACCCCGCCTGTCTTCTGTATCGTTTTTCGTAGTTTGTGTGTCTGTTTTATGACGTAAAAACACACGCACACACACACACACACACACATCTCCTCACCCCCCGGAACAGCGACACAGCCCAGTACACCATGTCATGCCTACATCCTGTTAGCCTGTTTTTTCACTCTGTCAGGATTGAGAGAGAGAGAGAGAGAGAGAGAGAGAGAGAGAGAGAGAGAGAGAGAGAGAGAGAGAGAGAGAGAGAGATCGACGACTCAATGTAAAAGTTATGGACTGTAATCAGAAATAATATGCTTTGAGTTTCCTGTACAAGAGTGAGTACACATGTGCTAGTGTGTGTGTGTGTGTGTGTGTGTGTGTGTGTGTGTGTGTGTGTGTGTGTGTGTGTGTGTGTGTGTGTGTGTGTGTGTGTGTGTGTGTGGAAATACGTCACAGCACCACCTTCGACACTATCACATCACCTCACTACCACATCACCACACTACCACATAACCACACTACCTATACCACCCATACTACCACATCACCATACTACCACATCACCATACTACCACATCACCACACCACCACACTATAACCCTACACTATCCAACAACCCGCACTACAACACCTCAACACAGGAGTGACTGGACACGCTAGCAGCCTGTCATACATCAGGAATAAAAACAAACTTAGTGTAGGAGTTATATAGTGTCAGCCATAGAGGGTTTTATTTATTTCCTATATTATCTATAGCATTAGGTTTTACTATAGCAATTATATACATCATGAAATACTATGAAAAGTCTATAATTCTATACATATAAATAAAAATAGAATAATAAGTATCAATTTAAATATTTGAAGTCATATATTATATAATACACACTCTCTCTCTCTCTCTCTCTCTCTCTCTCTCTCTCTCTCTCTCTCTCTCTCTCTCTCTCTCCTTTCCCCCATCCCTCCCTTCCCTTCCTTCTATCTCCCTCTCCTCTTACCTCCCTCCTTCCCTCTCCTCCTACCCCCCCACCCCCCTTCTTCCCTCCCTCCTCCCTCTAACCTGTCCTCACATCTCGTTCTTACATCCTTTAGGCGTCCTAATCCGGACTAACAAAGTGTAGGACAGGTCCTTAGGGACGGGGGTGGCTAGCCAGAGTCGCCTCCTACCTCGTGATAGGATCTGGACAAGAGTGGTTCCCGCCTCACCAGTATTAGCGTCCACGTTAAGTGAAGTAAACACGGTGGTTGTACTGTGTGAGTCTGTGGGTTTGTGACGCCAATATGTCTTGTAATTTTAGCAGAGAGTTGACTTTCAGTTTGTCTCGTATTTTGATTTAATTAGACGTTAATGGAGAGGTTTTTTTAAAGGTGTGTGTGTGTGTGTGTGTGTGTGTGTGTGTGTGTGTGTGTGTGTGTGTGTGTGTTTGACTATCCAACGTACAGATAAACCCTCACCCACACCACCAGTTATTACTAAAACCGTTATCATCATCGCCACCTATCACCAACCATCACCACTGTCACCACCATTACCACCACTGCCACGACTACCACCATTACCACCACAACCACAACCACCATCACCATCCTCACTACCAGCGCATTCACCACCACCCCTCACCACAACCGTCGACCACCAACACCACCATTACCATAATCACCACCACCTGATACATCTCTACGGAAGAAATGACCCCTATTTCAAGGACACATAAAACATTCTCTCAGCTGTGTAAACGTCTTCCTGGCCTGGCAGTTGGTTAATGAAGTTTTGTTTATCTGTAATGTAACAAACATGAATGTCAATGATAACGGGAAAAATTATTATTATTATTATTATTATTATTATTATTATTATTATTATTATTATTTTCATTATGTTTTTGTTGTTGTTGTTGTTCGTGTTATCATGTGACTGATCGCTGAATTACAATCAAAAGAATAGGAAAAAGTTAACCTGTGATTGGTGAATGAGACACATTCAACTTAAGAGACACCAGTTGTGATTGGCTGATCAATACCAAGAATGGTCTCTCACCAACTAGCAACCAATCAGGTGCAAGGACGTAAGTCTGTGTGGGAGGACACCGCTTCTCAGTGCACGGCTCTGCCATTGGTCGTCTCGTCGAAATCAACTTTGGCCCATATCAAGGGATACGAAAGTATATTAAATCATGTATATAAATGTCGGTTTGTGTGTGTGTGTGTGTGTGTGTGTGTGTGTGTGTGTGTGTGTGTGTGTGTGTGTGTGTGTTGTTTACCTTTGTGATTTTCCCACTGATTATTTATTTTTCTTTTATAATTTCTGCGTATGTCTTCAATAGCCATACTATACAATATACAATAATAAACGTTCTCAGATAAAACCCTAAAAGAACGCTATAAACGAATACCTAAAGGAATAAAACCTTAAAGAAACAGCATGAATGATTACTGTAACCGAATCTCTTAAACGAAAACTTAAAACTACTAATCTAAATGATAAAACAAACAAATAAACACATATCCCTAAAATAATCTAAACCACCTCTTGAAAAAACCCTAAATAAACTTAAACCACGACACCTTAAAACCAAATCCTAAAACAGACACCTTAACCAAATTGAACCAAAACTAAACCAGTCCTAAAATTAAATAAATTCCCTCCTTAACATTCTTAAAACATGTCCTAATCTATAAAAAAAACACATTAACCTAACCTAACCTAACCTAACCAAATCCGCCATATGTGCTCGTGACGTGAGAGGTGGGTGAGGAGAGAGAGAGAGAGAGAGAGAGAGAGAGAGAGAGAGAGAGAGAGAGAGAGAGAGAGAGAGAGAGAGAGAGAGAGAGAGAGAGAGAGAGAGAGAGAGAGAGAGGATGGCTAGTTACCTGTCGTTGGTTGAGTCAGGTACAGTGATCATCATTAGCAGAGATAAGACCACCTCCAACCTTCAATTAATCACTCTATAGCTTCATAAGTGGGCGGTTATCTCTCCTTGTCTCTTTGTCGACTAGGTGGGGGCGTCTATCTCATTTCTTTGTTGACTATGTTGGCACCTATATCCCGTTTTCTATGTGCTGACTATGTGGGTTACTGTATCGCGTTTTCATTGTGATAAATATATGGTTACGTATCTCACTATTTCTATATTTAACTGTGGCGCCTATTTCCCTATTTTCTTTGTTGTGTGTGTGAGTATCTGTCTCCCGTTTTCTTTGGTGTATAATTGGGCAGCTATCACCCGTTTTCTCTCTGGTAAGACGGTGTAGAGCGGTGAGATTATTCCACGTCGATAATGATTAATGATAGACTAATGAAGACGAGAGAAGGAGTTAATGGTTATGACTCACAGCAAATGGGGGAGAAGGAGGAGGAGGGTGTGTGTGTGTGTGTGTGTGTGTGTGTGTGTGTGTGTGTGTGTGTGTAGGTGTTGCATATACTTCAAGTACAGTATTGCAGGCTTAAGATCATTACCTACACCTGCCAATCAACCACACGACACTAACACCTGCAGTAAACACCTCTCTATATAGGTAAACAAAATCACATTCTGTTTGCATTACACCAACACAACAACAACAACAACAACAACAACAACAACAACAACAGACGCTTACTGAATTATCACTTCCCGCTAATGTTATCTATTTCCGTCTACTGACAAGAGTAAAATATCCAACTCTGTTTATTTCCCACGACTCACTAACAATGGGGCAGCCTTTCACTCGTGACCGGCCCAAGGCAGCGTCACCACAAGTACTGATCTCTGACTCATATTTTGACACCTGTTGAAATTAACCCCCAACCAACCCCAACACACTACCTCCACCCTCACCATCCCCACCACCCACACACTCGACCTCCACCCTCCAGCCCCACTCCAACGCACTACCTTCACCCTCCACCCGCACCACCCCCACCTACACCCTCGACATCCATTCTACACCCCCACTCGACCCCTCTACCTCCACCCCTACTCCCGCACCACACCCCACCTACACCCACTTCCCCACCACCCCTACCTACACCCTCTTCCCCACCACCCCTATAACCTCAACCCT
Source organism: Homarus americanus (assembly GCF_018991925.1). Lineage (NCBI taxonomy): Eukaryota > Metazoa > Arthropoda > Malacostraca > Decapoda > Nephropidae > Homarus > Homarus americanus. The sequence goes on along the minus strand of NW_024740508.1, from coordinate 36,658 downwards.
ACCTACCACCCCACTACCCCCGCCACTCCCATGAAGTTAAGCAAAAATACAAAGAATTTTACATTTTTTTTAAGTTTGTTTTTTGTGGGAAGGGTGAGGGGGGAGGGGGAGGGGGAGAGGTACGAAATATATGTTGCAGTTCAATAAATACTTCCCCGTTGTGTTGGAATTTAAGTACAGAAACTTTTTTATTCCAGGTAAGAGAGATTTAATGATATATTCCTATGTTGAAGTCTGTCCTCTTCTCTCTTCTCCATTTCTTCTGTTATCTATCTGTTTCCATCTCTCTTCTTACTGTTTTTCTTATCTCTCCTGTTATTCTTTCTATTACATATCCCTTGTTGTCTTTTTGATGACTTAATCCCTTGGGTATGATTGTCTTAACACCTTGATTACGATGACAAACCTTTCATTATGATTACAACCCCTTGAGTACAATATAATCGTACATGTACTGTAGCCTTCAACATATACTTACATACATACATAATTTATATACTTAGTCTCTTATTTACTTGTAATATTCAGTTATTCTCGACAGCCATAAAACATATATGAATTTAATTTATACGTGTATGTCATTTTGTGTGTGTGCACACACACACACACACACACACACACACACACAAGCACCATTAAAATAATTAAAGCGTTCCTCGGAGCGAATATAACCAGTAGTGTAGTCACAACACGACAACAGATAAGGACTCCACAAGGTACTTAAAAAACGCTGGGGGTCTGACACAAAGACACGACATAGCGCTGATGACAGAGTCCCCCCTCCTCTCTTACCCCGATAACATAGAAAACGAGCGCCCACCAGCCACAGCTTAGGGTAAAATTATTAACCTCTCTCTACTTAATCCCGTCATTATCAGCAGTCTTATCACTGCCTTGTTCTTCTCTTCTTACCACTAGTTTCTCCTTGTTTTAACAGCTTTTCTCTCGGTGACCTAGTTTGTCTGTTGTGATTGAGGTGTACATGATAGGCTGTATTGACAAGTATTCTTTAGGTCTGTAGTTACACACATACATACAGTACATGCATACATACTGTACATAATAATGGTTGTCCCTCGTGTAACGAGGATGGCTGCCCAAGGGCCACCTAGACGTGAATTTGTTTAAGGTGTAGAAGCTGTAACCAAAACTACAGCCACACCCTGGGTTAACGAGTTGCATTACACAGTGTCAAGGAATATTCCGTGAAGACCGGACAATTCGCCAACTGCACTGGCTAACCATTACCCCGGAATACGATCCGCAAATCGATTAACATCCAAGTTCCCAATTACTGCTGGGTTGACAGAGGCAAATGGCGTAAAGAATCTTGCCCATAATTTCACATACATACATACATACATACATACATACATACATACATACATACATACATACATAGTACTCGAATCTCTCTCTTGTATGTCTCCTTACTTATTTATTTTGTTACTCTCTCTCTTTCTCCTTCCCATCGTCAATCTAATAAAGCGAACCACAGATACGAGAAGTTTAGAGGGAAACAGGGAAGAAGGAGGAAAACAAGGAAAAAGTGGGGAAGGAAGAGGAAAATTTAATGAAGAAAGAGAAAAAAAATGATTAAAGAAAAATAATACTGTAAATCAAAAGAACGATGATAATTTCTGTCCGTGAAAAAAAATGAAATAAATGAACAATACGGACAACAATTACTATTTCCTTCGTATTTACATTGAAATAATAGTTTAGGTTATTTAATTACTTATTACTAGTCATACGTTTAACTAATTATCCTTTACAGTATTTACTTTATATTTATTTTCATTTATTTCGTTAAGTTTCGTTTTATTTTGTTTCGTTTTGTTTCGGTATAGACAAAGTAAATGACTCAAGAATGTTTTGTAGTGACACATAACAAAATTCTACGTTCAATTTGTTTTTCTTACGGGTAATGACGTTTTAAATGAACGTCCAAGAACGTATGTAAAGAGAAAGACGACGACACAGAAGTTTACGACCAAAGACACAGTCAGACACAAAGAACAAACAGTGGCGCATGACCGTGACACGTACAGTACGTGGTGTCCGTGTCTTTGTTGCGTGTCACCACGGAATATTTCACTCTATTTCATGTCGTCTTATCTACTGAAGAAGGTCTGTGTAGGTATAAGGACAGGTAGGGATGTATAGACAAGTACAGGTGCATACCAGGTACAGTTACAGGTGCACAGACAAGTACATGTAGCCTACAGGTGCATAGACCAATATAGATACAGGTAAGGGTTCATAGACAAGGGGAAACAGAGGTACAAGTGCACGTACAGGTGAAAGCACTCAATGTTGTACACAAGCCGCCTCCTGGTGTACTCTATAAGTCTTCAAGCACACAGAGTAGTACTAAAAGATGTAGTCACTATATAACATGTACACTAGGCGCCAAGGATTACACTCTGATGTAATGATATTCTACGTACTGTACTGTACATGATGGCCGGAAATGTACACTTATCCTGTGGTAGTTTTTACTTAGCTACTTTATATCCTGTTGTTCTCTGTGTACACTAATATATATAATGTACTTCATATAGTGTTATTCTGGGCACACGCTGTCCTGAAATGTACTATAATCGCGTGGTAACACAGTGTACTGCATGTGCTAAGTGTTACTCTGAGCACATGACGACATTAACTGCACTATCATCCTGTCCGAGAGTGTACACTGTCATGTACTACTTCATATAAGATACACTCTGTTATGGATGACTCTGCGTACATATCCCGTAACAAAAATCGTGTACTGTCAGTGTTATTTTGTACAAGTGTTCGGAAATGTACTAAAGAGTCATTTATTAACCTTTGTCTTTCTCTTATAATTCGCGTTATTAGTGCTATACTGTGTACATTGGGTCCAAGAATTACACTATAATATGTTGGTTTGTGTACAGGAAGATCACAGACTATAGCAAGGTAACACGGATAAAGAAAAAGACAGGCAGACAGGTAGACAGATAGATAGAAAGGTAAACAGACTGGTAGAGACAGATAAACGGACTGAAAGGTAGGCAGGAGTAGACAGACCAAAACGAACATAAAGGCAGACAAATAAACAGAACGACAGAAAGGCAGACAGACAAACACAGGTGATGACAGCCAACGGGACGCGTACATTTTGTGGGGTTTAAAAAAGAATGTAATTGTCATTTCCTATTACGCGTGTGTATGTATGAGTGTGCGTGTGTATGTCTATGAATGTTTGTGTGCATATATGTGTATGTGTGACCGTGTGCGTGTGGTGTCGATATAGCTGGTGTGCACAAATGGTCATGTACACACCTGCCCGCACCCAGTCACTTCTCATACACTCACCTGTTCACACCTAATCATTGTCATGCATCTTCCTGCTTACACCTAGTCACTGTCATACACCCATCTATCCACAACTAGTTATTGTCTTTCACACCTGTCAACGACCACAAGTACCACCACACGACCACACGATCAGTCACTGGCACAGTCGTACACACACACCTGCCAACGACCACTCACCGAGACATAGTCATACGGCCAGTGACTGACACAACCTGTCATAAACGCATGACAAAAAGAGCAGAGTCCGCAGAGTGACTCTCCAATGAGGGCTTTTGCCCCGGTGAGCTTACGGGGTGCTCAGGGAGTGTGTTGACGTTTTTGTGAATCCGAGCAATGAATCCGCGTTCCGTGTACTAGCCAGTAGTGATGTCACCGTTGATTGCAATAAAAACAGACCTTCCCTCCTCCCTCTCTTCCTTCCCCACTGAATCCCCTTTTCCTCCTCTCCCTCCCCTTTCTCCTCCTACCTTTCACCATTTCCCTCTCCTCTTCCTCCCACTCCCCTTCCTCCCGCATGCTTCCTTACACACGGGTTAAACGAGGCAGTGCTGCAACACGACGGTCGTTAGTTTTTAGTGGTATATTTCCGGTGAAGCGTTTAGTTGTGGGATATCCTTCTGTGGTCAGACTAACTACTGAATTGTCGTTACTGGTAGTTCTAGTACTCAACGAGGCGTTCGGGGAGTTATTGATCTAATGACAGTATCCTCTCCTCCCCACCCCAACCCTCCCTCTTACCCTTCTCCCCCCTAACATTACCCTATCCTACCTTCTCCCCACCCATCATCCCCACCTAACCTCTCCCCACACCTA
>NW_024740508.1:12500-25000 GCF_018991925.1 Homarus americanus | reverse complement strand
GGCAGCGTTGAATGGTGGTGTTAGAGGGGAGGGTAGCGTTGAATGGTGGTGTTAGGGTGGAGGTAGCGTTGAATGGTGGTGTTAGGGTGGAGGTAGCGTTGAATGGTGGTGTTGGGGGAGGGCAGCGTTGAATGGTGGTGTTAGGGTGGAGGTAGCGTTGAATGGTGGTGTTAGAGGGGGAGGCAGCGTTGAATGGTGGTGTTAGGGTGGAGGTAGCGTTGAATGGTGGTGTTAGAGGGAGGGCAGCGTTGAATGGTGGTGTTAGGGTGGAGGCGTTGAATGGTGGTGTTAGGGTGGAGGGCAGCGTTGAATGGTGGTGTTGGAGGCAGCGTTGAATGGTGGTGTTAGAGTGGAGGCAGCGTTGAATGGTGGTGTTAGGGGGGCAGCGTTGAATGGTGTGTTGGTGGAGGGCAGCGTTGAATGGTGGTGTTAGGGTGGAGGCAGCGTTGAATGGTGGTGTTAGGAAGCAGCGTTGAATGGTGGTGGTAGGGTGGAGGCAGCGTTGAATGGTGGTGTTAGGGGAGGGCAGCGTTGAATGGAGGTGTTAGGGTGGAGGCAGCGTTGAATGGTGGTGTTAGGGTGGAGGCAGCGTTGAATGGTGGTGTTAGGGTGGAGGTAGCGTTGAATGGTGTGTTAGGGGAGGGCAGCGTTGAATGGTGGTGTTGGGTGGAGGGTAGCGTTGAATGGTGGTGTTAGGAGGGCAGCGTTGAATGGTGGTGTTGGGTGGAGGGCAGCGTTGAATGGTGGTGTTAGGGTGGAGGGCAGTGTTGAATGGTGGTGTTAGGGGAGAGCAGCGGAATAGTGGTGTTAGGTGAGGCGTTAAGGTGTAGAGGGCAGCGTTGAATGGTGGTGTTAGGGTGGAGGGCATGTTGAATGGTGGTGTTGTTAGGGGAGGGCAGCGTTGAATGGTGGTGTTAGGGTGGAGGGCAGCGTTGAATCGGTGTTTATAGATATGAATCATCAAGAACAAGATGGCTCACGGAGGTTGGGGGTGTGTATGTGTAATAGACGGTTGTATATATATTCATGTATATTAATATTTTTGGGCCTATTTGTGTGTACATATCTGTATACTTTGTTTTTGTGAAAGTGACTGAAAGAATTAATATAGTTACGTATATCATGAAATACATACTGGAATATTATGTATATGAGCATGAATTCTTTTTTTGTGTATGAATATAATTATTATTGCGTGTAGATTATGCTCTTATGTATACATATTCGTACACCTATATAAGTGTGTATGTAGTCTATACGTAAATACTGCTCCGTGTCTGTATACTACACGACCACACGAGCCTGTACGCTCTCCTGACCACACAAGTCGCCCGGTATATATTAATTACGGGTCTATAGTCTGCTCTCTCTGACGAGCTAAATAGCACTAAATAGATACAATAACTCACTGTGTTTATCTCCAGGGCCCACCCACGGGAGGGAGAGGATGGAGGATGGTGGTGAGGAGGGATGGGGAGAAGGTGGAGGGGGAGGTGATGGAGGGGGGTAGGTAGGGGAAGGTGGTGGAGGGGAAGGTGGTGGAGGGAAGGGTGGAAGGGAAGGTGGTGGACGGGAAGATATGGAGGTTGAGGTAGTGGAGGAGGAAGGAAGAGGAGATGGAGGGGAAGGAGGTGGAGGGGAAGGAGGTGGAGGGGGAGGAGGTGGAGGGGGGATATAAAGGAGCTGCCAGATTGACCCTCCGGCCACAAAATCGGAAACACAGGTTAGGTTAGGTTAGGTTAGGTTAGGTTAGGTTACGATACAGAGGAGGGAGAGTAGGGAGAGTGAGTGAGAGAGGGAGGAAGGGAGGGATATGGGAAAGGAAGGAGGGTTAAAGAAAGGAAGGGATGATGGAGAGGGAGTGAAAGTGGGAAGGAAGAAAGAAGGGTGAGAGGGAAGGAGGAAGTGATAGAGGGAAGAAGAGAGAGAAAGAGAGAGAGAGAAGTGGTTAAGGAGATTGATATGTGTGTGTGTGTGTGTGTGTGTGTGTCTGTATTTATGAGTATGTCAGTGCAAAACACACACACACACACACTTTCCACACTTAGAAAGTACTCTTTAAATGTATACAATGCAGCTGATGATGGTGGTGGCGATGGTGGTGCTGATGGTGGGGTGGTGGTGGTGATGGTGGTGATGGTAGTGATAATGATGGTAGTGGTGCTGGTGGTATGATGATGGGGGGGGGGTGATACTGGTGGTGATAATGATGATGGTGGTGGTGGTGGTGGTGCTGGTGGGTGGTGTCGATGGGGTGGTGGGAGGGTGGTGGTAGGCTCGACCACCCAGGAAGAGAAGGATGGATGGAGGGAGGGGGAGGAAGGAGTGAAATATACTAAATATCGTCCGAATATACTCCTGCCTCAAGTATATTTCACCGCTGGAGTATACTGCCTCAAGGGTAATCCAAAGACTATCATACCAACCTCTCATCTCCAATTACCACTTGTTTATGAGACCATTAACGTGAACTGTTGATCAAGGAGAGAGAGAGAGAGAGAGAGAGAGAGAGAGAGAGAGAGAGAGAGAGAGAGAGAGAGAGAGAGAGAGAGAGAGAGAGAGAGAGAGAGAGAGAGACAGAAAGACAGAGAGAGACAAACAGACAGACACGAGAGAGAGCAAGAGAAATAGAGAGTGTGAGAGAGATAAAGCGAAACAAAGAGAGAGATATAAAAAATAATAATAATAATATTAACCGTTATCTCTAATTAGGTTTCAGAAGAGCTGCAACTTTCGTGGAGATTATAACGTGTTTTGTGTTATGTAGGTCAGCGTATGTTAGCCAAAGGTGACTTGGGAGGAGGAGAGAGATGTAGGGAGAAGAGGGAGGTTAGGCGAGGAGGAAGTTAGGAGGAGGGAAGAAGTTAGGAGTGAGAGAGGAATTTAGGAGGAGGGAGGAAGAGAAGGTAGAGGAAATGAATTGGGGGATGGGGTTGGAGGGGAGGGAAGGAGGGGAATAAAGAGAGGGAGTGGGAAGGAGAGGGGATGAGAGAGAAAGAAAGAGTAAGAAGGGAAGATATTAAATGGGAGTAGGAAGGACGGAAGGAGAGAGGGGGAATAGGGAGTTAAGAGGAGCAGGAGAAGGCAGGAGGGAAGGGAGTAGGAGGGGGGAGGGCACAAATGAAACAGGGATTACAAAAGTTACCGAGGAAAAATAATATTGGTAGAAATCTTCACAGGTTGACAGTCAGTTTGGTTTACGCTGACTTACCTGATGTATGTATGTATGTATGTATGTATGTATGTATGTATGTATGTATGTATGTTATCTAAATATACCCATTCCTTAAAGTTAATGAAATACAGACTACAGTGAGACAGACAGACACAGACAAACAGACATAGACAGATCTTCATCTCACTCACAGCACACACACACACACACACACACACACACACACACACACACACACACACACACACACACACACACACACACACATGAACCAGTTAATTAAAATATCAATCTGTATTTATTTGACCCGGAATGTTTTTTTTTTCCTTTTTTTTTCTATTCTTTAATCAAGATGAACTCAGCAAAACGCAAGTAGTATTTTCTAATTTGTTTATTACCTCCCGACCTCCTCCCTACCTTTTCCTCCCCACTTCCTCCATACCTCCTCCCTACCTTCTCCTCCCCACCTCCTCCCGACCTTTCTCCCCACTTCCTCCAACCCTCTTTCTCCCACTCCCTCCTACCTCCTCCCACCTACCTCCTCACTTTTCCCTCCCCACTCCTCCCACCTCCTCCTCCCTACCTCCTCCCCCACCTCCTACCTCTTTCCTCCCCACCTCCTCCCTACCTTTCCTCCCCACCTCCCTCCTGACCTTCTCTCCCCACATCCTCCCACCTTCTTCTCCCCATCTCCCTCTCTACCTTTTTCCTCCCCACCACCTCCTCCTCCTACCTTTCTCCTCCCCACCCACTCCCACCTTTCCTCCCCACCTCCTCCCCACCTCCTCCCTACCTTCTCCTCCCACCTCCTCCCACCTCTTTCTCCCACCTCCTCCTCACCTTTTCCTCCCCCACCTCCCTCCCTACCTCTTTCTCCACATCCTCCCACCTTCTTTCTCCCACCTCCCCACCTTTCTCCCAACCACCTCCCTCCTCCTCCTCCTCCCTATCTTCTCCTCCCCACCTCCTCCCTACCTTCGCCTCCCGACCTACTCCTCCCTTGCTTCACCCTACCTCCCCCTGCCCAGTTCCCTACCACTTCCCCAACCTCTACTCTACCTCCCCCTACTTCTACCCCTCCCTCTACACCACCTCCCCCTATTTCTGTCCCTCCCTCTACCCCACCTCCCCACCACCTCTCCCACCACCTACCCACCAAGAATCCTCAAATAATTATTCCTCACCTGGTAATTAGCTTTAAATTACCTGTTTCTCCCTTTACCTCTCCGCTTCTTAATTGGACACTTAATTATCGAGAAGAAATCATAAACCGAGATACACAAATTTAAGTGTAATTAAGACTTAGAAAATCCTGACAGACCTCACGACACTTACTTAAATTTGACCCGAGTGGTTACTTATTCGAAGGTGAGTTTTAATAAGTGTAAGTAAGTAGGATTACTACCATAACGTGGCCGTACTTAAAAGAGTTATTGATGCTTCCTGTAATTTGTAATTTGTAACTTGTTTGTCTTAGGAAAAACCCGCGCCCCTTCACTCTTGTTATGGAGTGGGTGAGGGAGGGAGTGAGGGAGGGAGGGAGGGATGATGGAGGGAGGAGGAAAGTGGTGGTGGCAGTGGGAGAGATGGAGGAAGGGTAGGACAAGAGTGGGAGGGTTGGGGGAGGGAGGGAAGTGGTGTTGGGAGGGTAGGAGGGAAGGAGAGAGGGGCGGAGGGACCGAGGGAGGGAGAGAGGGTAAGTGAAGGAGAGGGAGGGAGGGTAGGTGGGAGTGAGGGAGAGAGTGGGGGAAATGCTAGTTGGAGGGAGGGGGAGGGGATGATGGAGGAGGGGGAGGGGATGATGAAGGAGGGGGAAAACGGGAACAGAAATGAGAGAGATAAGGAAGAAGTTTGTAAAGGTAAGAGAGAGAGAGAGAGAGAGGTGAAGAAATTAACTAAAATGAGAAAAAAGAACGAATAAAGATAAGAAAGGGAGACAGACAGACAGGAAGGAGAGATTGTATTTCTATTAGGAAAAACACCTTGAGATGCTAATATTGTCAGTGTGACTGTTGCTTACCATCTCTCTCACACAAGCCCTCACCCCATACATAATTGCATCTCTCATCCCTCTCTACAAAAGCCAAGATGAAAAAAAATAAATAAAAAATCCCCGCCCGATACTAATCTCCTTAATGATGATAAATCCGGACATTAATTCCAGTTTACGCAAGTGATAAAAACAAACTAACTCAATACACGTATTTTTTTTTTGTCTTCTCTTTTTTTAAATTTTACTTCAACTTACGACTACAGATCACCTCAGGTATGTAATCACTCCCTTGAGATAAAAAAAAATACATATATATATATAATTTGTTCTCTCGTTTGAATATAAAAAAAAAGAAGATTTACATTGAGGTTATTAGAGAATTAGACCCATTTCGTTAAGTCAGGTCTCGTCCACTTGGAGTAATTTTGTGTTAATTGTACAGTACAGGTAACTTCGCTTGTTGCCTGTGGTTGGGATATTGGTTTAGTTAGTAGGGTTGGTAGAGGGTGGATGGATGGAGGGATGGATGGCTAGTTACACTGTAGATTGATTGATGTGATCTGATGTGATGAAATTGTGATGTGAAGTGATGTGATTGTGATGATGTGATGTGATGTAATGTGAAGTGATGTGATTGTGATGTAATGTGAAGTGATGTGATTGTGATGTGATGTGATGTGATGTGATGTGATGTGATGTGATGTGATGTGAAGTCAATTATAGAAAGAAAAAACATGTCTCCAATACCCAGTTATTCTTGGTGTGTGAAGACCACGAAGACAAACTATTATAAATGATAAAAATATGAATAATTTCATGAATGAAAGAAATAGTTTATTTGTTAATTTACACACACACACACACACACACACACACACACACACACACACACACACACACAATTATGACCCAAACTAACACCTCGACTCTTGACATGATCCAGGTACTAATGGGTTAGGTATTTGATTGGTTTAGGACAGGTAGACACTGGGTTATAGATCAGCCGAAAACCTAAATTCAACATAAACCTAAAATCTGTGGGTCAATTAAACAGGGAAAAGGTGTATTTTAACAACAACAGACGACAACTAATAAAATATTTTATTAACTTGTGACTATAAAGATGATATTCCTTTTAGCCAATGACAGAGAAGATCGGGATCACAGTGCCAATAGGAGAACAGTAACAGAAACGATATTTATACAGGAGCGTCACGTCACGTCTTACGGAAACTGTGGATTATCATACAGAACACCCCTGCGCCACCTGTTGGTAGGTTAATGAACTGACCAACCATTTAACCAATAAAAAGAAAGTACGGGCACCTTCAGCCAATAAGATCGCAAGTTTACACGACTGGTCATCATGAAGAGGATTGTGATTGTTTTGTTTTCCGTGTGAGGATTAAGTCAACCAGGGACGAAGATAAAGAAACAGGTGGTTTGGGCTCTTCAGCTTGTTTGTAAACTCCTCCCACTAATGACGTCATCTACCAAGACGAATTGCCTGGATTTGCCGTTTTTTTAGTGGGTGAATATCCCCGTGCTATTCTCACATTGGCTGCATGACCTTACCAACAGATGGCGCTGGCATGTAGTCAGAGAACCTTAACAGCACGCCATAAAACGAATCCTTGAGACGAAATCTCTACTATATTCTTGCACTATCCTCGTATTGGTTGAATGTTCTCATGCTCTTCTCTTATTGGCTGAATATTCTTTTGCTGTTCCATTATTGGCTGAGTATATCCTCATTAATCTCTTATTGGCGCAAGTGTTCTTACCATGTTGTTTTATTGTCTATGACCTGGACAGTTAGTTATCTCACCAACAGTTGTCGCAGGAATGTTTGTTTATGGTTTAAAGTCAGAGGAAACTAATTATGGGAAGGATTATTGCATTCAGTTGTGTGTGTGTGTGTCTGTCTGTCTTCTTCTTATTATTATTATTAGTAGTAGTAGTAGTACTAGTAGTACTTATCATTAATGGTTTGTCCCTCGTGTAACGAGGATGGCGGCCCTATGACCACCTAGGAGTGAATTTGTTTAAGGTGAAGAAGCTGTCGCCAACACAACAACCACACCCTAAGTTAACGAGCTGCATGACCCAGTGTCAAGGAATAGTCCGAGAAGACCGGACAACTCGCCTACTGCACTTGTTAAACATCATCCCGGAACACGATCCGTAAATCGACTAACATCCAGGTTCCCAATTACTGCTGAGTAAACAGAGGCAAATGGCGTAAAGAAACTTGCCCATAGTTTCACCCTCTCCCGGGGATCGAACCTTGGTCCGCTCGCTTGCGAGGCGAACTTGCTGACCATTACATATACATAAACACATGTACATATACAAAACCTGCAAATACACGTGTATGAGCAATTTAAAAACACAAACACACACACACACACACACACACACACACACACACACACACACACATCAAATCATTCACCTCCCCAGACCACCACACACACACACAACACACACACACACACACACATCAGATCATTCAGCACCTCCCAGACCCCCCGACCCCCCACACACACACATCAGATCATTCACCACCTCCCCCGACCCCCCCGACCCCACACATCAGATCATTCTACCTCCCCCAGACCCCCGACCCCCCACACACACACATCAGATCATTCACCACCTCCCCAGACCCCCCCGACCCCCACACACACACACACATCAGATCATTCACACCTCCCCAGACCCCCCACACACATCAGATCATTCACCACCTCCCCAGACCACCCCACACATCAGATCATTCTTACCTCCCCAGACCCACACATCAGATCATTCCCACCTCCCCAGACCCCACCCCCCACACACATCAGATCATTCCCACCTCGACTCCCCCACACACATCAGTCATTCTCCCCAGACCACACAGATCATTCTACCTCCCCAGACCCCCCCACACACACATCAGATCATTCCCACCTCCCCAGACCCCCCACACCATCAGATCATTCACCCTCCCCAGACTCCCCCCCACACACATCAGATCATTCACCACCCCCCAGACCCCCCCAACACACACATCAGATCATTCACCACCTCCCCCAGACTCCCCACACACATCAGATCATTCACCACCTCCCCAGACCCCCCCACACACACACATCAGATCATTCCCACCTCCCCTGGCCCCCCCACACACACATCAGATCATTCACCACCTCCCCAGACTCCCCCCACACACATCAGATCATTCACCACCTCCCCAGACCCCCACACACATCAGATCATTCACCACCTCCCCAGACTCCCCCCCACACACATCAGATCATTCCACCTCCCCAGACTCCCCCACACACATAGATCATTCTACCTCCCCAGACCCCCCACACACATCAGATCATTCACCACCTCCCCAGACCCCCCCCCACACACATCAGATCATTCCACCTCCCCAGACTCCCCACACACACATCAGATCATTCACCACCTCCCTCAGACTCCCCCCACACACACATCAGATCATTCACCACCTCCCCAGACTCCCCCACACACTTTACACACATCAGATCATTTCACCACCACCTCCCCAGACTCCCCACACACACATCAGATCATTCACCACCTCCCCAGACTCCCCCACACACACACATCAGATCATTCACCACCTCCCCAGGCCCCCCACACACACATCAGATCATTCCTACCTCCTCAGACCCCCCCACACACACACATCAGATCATTCACCCTCGGACCCCCCCACACACATAGATCATTCCTCCTAGACCCCCCACACACACATCAGTCATTCTTAGCCCTCCCCCCACACCATCAGATCATTCACCCTCTGACCCCCACACACACATCAGATCATTCACACCTCCCCCAGACTCCCCCCACACATCAGATATTCACCACTCTCCCCCCACACACACATCAATTTCCACCTCCCCCAGACTCACACATCAGATCATTCACCACCTCCGACTCCCCCCCACACACATCAGATCATTTCACCTCCCAACCACCCCCCACACACACACAGATCATTCACCACCTCCCCAGACCACCCCCACACATCAGATCATTCACCACCTCCCCAGCTCCCCCACACACACACATCAGATCATTCACCACCTCCCAGACCCCCCCCACACACACATCAGATCATTCACACCTCCCCTAGACACACACACACACATCAGATCATTCACCACCTCCCCCAGACCCCCCACACACACACATCAGATCTTCACCACCTCCCCAGACTCCCCCCACACACACATCAGATCATTCCCTCCCCCAGACTCCCCCACACATCAGATCATTCACCACCTCCTAGACCCCACACACACATCTGATCATTCACCACCTCCCCAGACCACCCCACACACAAAAAAAATATTTACGATAATAATTCAGGAGAGAGAGAACATTATAAGGTGATAAATAAGAATTGGGAATAATGAAGAATATTCAAAATATCTTCAGCGTCGTGATTGTTTTGTTGTATTTGTGTAATGTCAATGTGCGTGTGTATGTGTGTGTGTGTGTGTGTGTGTGTGTGTGTGTGTGTGTGTGTGTGTGTGTGTGTGTGTGCATCATGCGTGTGTATGTGTGTGTGTGTGTGTGTGTGTGTGCATGAATAATTGTGCTTGTGTGAGTCGCTTGTGGTCATATATGGCAGGATAAATCACACACACATACATACACTTCCACCAAATCCTTCCCTATGACTCACACACTTCACATCTCTCCACCACACTTGTCCCTGGCTTACAGCCCTACAGGCACACTTACACTCCCTCCACCACATCCCTCCCACAAACACACCCCTTCACCATTTCCCCACCACATCCCTCCCGTAAACACATCCCTCCACCACCTCCCCACCACACCCTTACCACACACAACACTCACCGCTTCCATCACCAAGGTTCCCACCCAATATGTCTCACTAACCATGGAACGACCACAAACTCTCCATAGAACCTGTGTGAAGAATCCCACACCTCAGTCCCTTCCCTACCTCCCTCCTTCCCTCCTTCACTCCCTCCCTCTTTGTTTCCCTCATAGGATAGCATCCTCCATCCTCCCTCCTTCTCGGCTTGCCCTACTCCCTCCTTCTCTCTTCCACCCTCACAAACTCTCTCTCACTTTCTCTTCTCCATCCCAAAATTCCACCTCACTCCTTCCTCATTCTACCTTCTCTGCTCCTCCCCTCCCCTTACTTTCTCCCTCCCTTCAACCATTCCCCTCCTTCCTTCTCTCTCTCCTTTCATCCTTCCTCTCTCTCCACTATTTTCACCCCCTCCCTCTCTCCTCCTCCTCTCCCTTCTCACTCCCCTTCTCTTCCTTTTCCCTCCAATTCCCTTCCTCTCTCCCTCCTTCCAGCCCTTACCCTCCTTCCCTCCCTTCCTCCCTTCTCATTCTCCCACCTCTCTCCCTCCCCTCTCTACCCATTCCCTTCTCTCTCTCTCTCCCTGCCCCAACCCTTCCCACCTTCCTCCAACCCTCCCTCTCTCCTTCCCTCCAACTCTCCTCCCACCTTATGTCTCTCCCACACCGTTCTTCTATTAGTTATGGGAATCTGAACACCTAAACATACGCTTATATTTACGCAGAAAGACGCATTGGCTTCTACCTCGACCAGCAACACTGCCTCCACCTCTACCAAACGGTGGAGCGAAGACTATTTGCTAGTTGGTGGGTGTGTGTGTGTGTGTGTGTGTGTGTGTGTGTGTGTGTGTGTGTGTGTATGATATAACAATGTTTCAGCCGTCATCAAGGTAGACGTGTGGTGGCAGCCTGGAGGAGTGATCACCTCGGTGCTGAGGATCACTGGTCGATCCACCTACACCACCCTTCGTCTTTTGTCGATTTATTATTATTATTATTATTATTATTATTATTATTACTATTATTATTATTATTATTACTATTACTATTATAATTATTATTATTTTTATTATTATTATTATTATTATTATTATTATTATTATTATTATTATTATTATTATTATTATTATTACTATTATTATTATTATTTTTACTATTATTATTATCATTAGTAGTGTTAGTAGTAGTAGAAGTACTGATGTCTGCCTGTCTGTCCGTCTGTCTGTCTGTCCGTCTGTCTGTCTGTCTGTCTGTCTGCCTACCTGTCTGTCTTTCTGTCTGTCTGTCTATATGTATGTGTGTAAGTCAGACGCCTTCCCACGTTCTCAAGTAAAGGAGAAAAACTTAACATATAATAATCATTTATAAATCCATCTCTTTGCCTCAACATAAATGACCCAAATGAACACATTTTCACGTCCCCAATTAACTAGACAGTCTTACCCCATTTGTGTATCGTAGATTAAATGAACCAATTAGGCGTCATAATTATCGTAAGAATCTTTGAGAATTCTTCTTTGTGTCGTAAGAGAAATGAGTCAGATAGAGGCAACAATTAACATACGATCCTTTGAGAATGCGTCTTTGTGTCGCACCTTAAGTGAGCTTGTTAGCCCCCAGTAAAGGTAAAAATTGTGTTATGGTGAGTGAGGGTCCTGGTGCAGGTGATGAGGTGTAAGGTAAGGACTGTCGCTCATTTCTGTTGGGCTTCTTAATCTGTGTGTCGCGTCTTACTGTCACCTGAGACGGTGTGTGTGTGTGTGTGTGTGTGTGTGTGTGTGTGTGTGCTTGAACGCATGAATAATTTGTGTAGTCACGCCCACATGGTCATATATGTTTGGGATAAATCACACACACATACATACTATCTAAATTCTCCACCAAATCCTTCCCACAAACTCTCTGCCCTTCCACCATCTCTCACCACGCCCATCCCACAAACACAGGCCTACAAAACTTCCCCACCACGCCCCTCCACCCATCCCTCCCACAAACACACCTTCACCATTTTCCCCTACCACATCCCTCCAGCTATTTTGTCCTCCACCACCTCCCCACCACACCCCTTACCTGGCCACTCAACGCTTCCATCACCAAGGTTCCCACCCAATATGTCTCACTAACCATGGAACGACCACAAACTCTCCATAGAACCTGTGTGAAGAATCCCACACCTCAGTCCCTTCCCTACCTCCCTCCTTCCCTCCTTCACTCCCTCCCTCTTTGTTTCCCTCATAGGATAGCATCCTCCATCCTCCCTCCTTCTCGGCTTGCCCTACTCCCTCCTTCTCTCTTCCACCCTCACAAACTCTCTCTCACTTTCTCTTCTCCATCCCAAAATTCCACCTCACTCCTTCCTCATTCTACCTTCTCTGCTCCTCCCCTCCCCTTACTTTCTCCCTCCCTTCAACCATTCCCCTCCTTCCTTCTCTCTCTCCTTTCATCCTTCCTCTCTCTCCA
>NW_024740508.1:0-2500 GCF_018991925.1 Homarus americanus | reverse complement strand
GAGAGAAAGGAGGTGCGGAAGAGACGAGAAATAAGAGGAGAACAGGGAAGAGGAAGTAAAGGAAATGATGGGAGAGAGAGGAGAGTTAAGAGGAAAGGGAGGAGGAAAAGAAAAGAGATAAAAAGGAAGAAAATGAGGGAGGTGAAAAAATGGAAAAGGAAGAAGGAAGAAAGAGGGGATGAGGGGGAGAGAATAGAGGAGAAAGTAAGAGGAGGGGAAGAATGGGAGAGAAAAGAAGGGGAGAGGGTAGGGAAAGAAAGACAATGGGGCGAGAGAGAAAGGGAAAGGAAATGCAAGAAGGGAAGAAAGGGAAGGAGAATAGGGAAGGAAGAAGGAGGAGGGTGTAGGAAGAAGACAAAGGGAAGGATAAGAGGAAAAGAAGGTGAGAAGAAAGGGTAAGAGGTGAGGAAGGAAGGAAAAGGATGTTGAAGGAAAGAGTGTGTAGCGTTGATGTTTGTTCTAAGTATACCGTTGGTGATACAGTCACTCCCTAACATTCAACATATAAGAAAGCTGTGTGTGTGTGTGTGTGTGTGTGTGTGTGTGTGTGTGTGTGTGTGTGTGTGTGTGTGTGTGTGTGTGTGTGTGTGTGTGTGTAATATAACAATGTTTTATGCATCAAGACAGACGTTTGGTGGCAACTTGGAAGAGTGATCACCTCGGTGCTGAAGATCACTGGTCGATTCACTATTGAAGTTGATCCGTCTTTGTCGTATTATTATTATTATTATTATTATTATTATTATTATTATTAATACTATTATTATATATTATTATTATGTATGTATAGTAGTACTGATGTCTGTCTGTCTTTCTGTCTGTCTGTCTGTCTGTCTGTCTGTCCTGTCTGTCTGTTATATATATGTATGTGTAAGTCAGACGCCTTCCACGTTCTCAAGTAAAGGAGGAAAAACTTAACATATAATAATCATTTAAAATCCATCACTTTGCCTCCCAGCATAAATGACCCAAATGAACACATTTTCGTCCCCCAATTAATGAACAGTCTTACCCCATTTGTGTATCGTAGATTAAATGAACCAATTAGGCGTCATAATTATCAATAGAATCTTTAGAATTCTTCTTTGTGTCGTTAGAGAAATGGAGTCAGATAGAGGCAACAATTAACATACGATCCTTTTGAGAATGCGTCTTTGTGTCACACCTTAAGTGAAGCTTGTTAACCCCAGTAAAAGGTGAAAATTGTGTTATGGTGGTGGGGTCCTGGTGCAGGTGATGAGGTGTAAGGTGGGACTGTCACTCATTTTCTGTTCAGGCTTCTTAATCTGTGTCGCGTCTTACTGTCACCTGAGACGGTGTGTGTGTGTGTGTGTGTGTGTGTGTGTGTGTGTGTGTGTGTGTGTGTGTGTGAACGCATGAATAGTGTGCTTGTAGTCACATACATTCTTTAAATCACACACCGTCCTTCCCACAAACTCACCCTTCCACCATCTCTCCACCACATACATCCACAAACACAGCCCTACAAAACTTACCACCACACCCCTCCACCACATCCCTCCCACAAACACACCCCTTCACCATTTCCCCCACCACATCCTCCAATAACACATCCCTCCACCCACCTCCCCTTCCCGCACCACACACAACACTCACCGCTTCCATGCAAGGTTCCCCACCAATATGTCTCACTAACCATGGAACGACCACAAACTCTCCTTAGAACCTGTGTGAAGAATCCACCTCAGTCCCTCCTTCCTCCTTCACTCCCTCCCTCTTTGTTTCCCTCATGGGATAGCATCCTCCATCCTCCCTCCTTCTCGGCTTGCCCTACTCCCCTCCTTCTCTCTTCCACCCTCTGAAACTCTCTCTCTCACTTTCTCTTCTCCATCCCAAATTCCACCTCCTCCTTCCTCATTGTACCTCCTCTGCTCCTCCCCTCCCTTACTTTCTCCCTCCCTTCAACCATTCCCCTCCTTCCTTCTCTCTCTCCTTTTCATCCTCCTCCACTCTCCACTATTTTCACCCCCCTCCCTCTCTCCTCCTCCCTCTCCTCCCCTCCTCCCCTTCTATTTCACTCCCCTTCTCTTCCTTTTCCCTCAATTCCCTTCCCCTCTCCCTCCTTCAGCCCTTACCCTCCTTCCCTCCCTTCCCTCCTTCTCATTCTCCCCACCTCTCTCCTCCCCTCTCTACCCATTCCTTCTCTCTCTCTCTCCTGCCCCAACCCTTTCCACCTTCCTCCAACCCTCCCTCTCTCTCCTTCCCTCCAACTCTCCTCCCACCTTGTGTCTCTCCCACCAGATTCTTCTATTAGTTATGGAATCTGAACACCTAAACATACGCTTATATTTACGCAGAAAGACGCATTGGCTTCTACCTCGACCAACAACACTGCCTCCACCTCTACCAAACGGTGGAGCAGAAGACTATTACTGGATTTGTGTGTGTGTGTGTGTGTGTGTGTGCGTGCGTGCGTGCGTGCGTGTGTGTGTGTGTGTGTGTGTGTGTGTGTGTGTGTGTGTGTGTGTGTGTGTTGGTC
>NW_024740507.1:12500-19280 GCF_018991925.1 Homarus americanus | reverse complement strand
ACGCACGCACACACACACGCACGCACGCACTACTACTACTTTGCTGTCACACGGAATCGAGTATGACGATCATCCTGCTATGATACAATGATATGAGTTCTTAAAGATGTCACCTTGGTTGGTGAGCGCTGAGATGACTTAAAGTCAGATACGCGGCCGGCGGGCCGTCCACAGATGTTGCACGTGCGGAGGGCTACATCTAGTGCGGGAGGGGCAGCGGCACCATCTTTAGGGCGCTGGCGCTTGTCTGCCTCAGCATGCAGTCGGGCTAACTCGAAAGTATTGACACCACCTCTTGTGGTGCTCCTCCAAGCGTTACGGTGTAGAGTGGTCGTCTCCCAGGTGAGGGGGTCGATTTGGCACTTTTCAGGTTTGTCTTAAGACTATCCTTATACCTTTTATTAAGTTGCCCGCCTGCGTTACATTTACTATTCGTTAAGTGACTGTAAAGTAGCTGCTTTTTCACTCTACTGTCGTCCATGCGGGTAACACGACCAGTCCAACGTAGTTGTTCATGGATAATGGTAGCCTCGATGCTCCTACAGTTGGTGTCAGCGAGAATATTGGCATTTGTTCTCTTGTCTTCCCAGCAAACTCGGAGGATGGAACGTAGACTACGTTGGTGAAAGTTTTCAAGTGCCTTGAGGTGCCTCTTGTATGTGAACCATGTCTCGCTGCCATACATCAGGGTGGACAGGACTACTGCTCCATATACGTGCAGCTTTGTAGATAATTCCAGCTCCCTACAGCTGAAGACATGGGAACGGAGTCTGCCAAAGGCTTGAGATGCACATCTGATCCGATGTTGAGTCTCTTCATCGATGTCCACGGTGGTAGACAGGTGGGAGCCGAGATCCAGAAAGTGGGTAACATTAGAGACGGCAGTAACGTTAAGCTGGATGGATGGTGGAGGTGTGGCTGAACCAGGGGCAGGCTGAAAGAGAATCTGAGTATTTCATACATTCATCTCAAGGCCGAAGTGTGCATATGCATCTGCGTAGGTGTTCAGGATCTCCTGTAGGTTGCGTTCAGTGTCGTCTTATGTTGAAAAGTCCCTTCATCCGGTACTGGATTTCCACCCCGTTGGCTAAATTGGCACTAGCATGAAAAAGGAACGCAGCCAAAAAAATGGAAAAAGAGAGTTGGTGCCAGTACACATCCTTGTTTTACCCCCGTTTGGATGGGGAAGAACTCAGACTGGGTGCCATTGTGCAAGACACTGGTGTTTATGCCATCGTGGAGGTGCCTGAGAATGGCGATGAATTTTGAAGGACAACCAAAACGACTTGGGGTCCGCCAAAGGGCTTCACTGTTGACCGAGTCGAAGGCCTTAGTATGGTCATAGAAGGGCATGTACAAGTCACGACGTTTCTCCCTATGGTTCCCTGCTATATGTCAGCATCTCTGCCAACTCTGGTATTGAAGTCACCAAGGAGGCACAACCTGATCTTCTCTGGGGATAAAGGTTAGCACTCTGTCAAGGTCGGCGTAAAAGGCCTCCTTGATATCATCCTCTGCATCGAGTGTCGGGGCGTAAGCACTGATGAAGAAGGCATAACTTGAGTCATTCAGTGGGATTCGGATCGTCATGAGGCGTTTGTTGACCCCAACAGGCAATTCACACACACACACACACACACGGAAACACAAGACATCCCATAAACGCAACGCAACGCAACGCAACGCAACAGTTAGCACCCCACAGTCTTCCTTCGTACTGTCGCCTTAATAGTCGGAACAATTTTCATATTTCGTGAATTGTCGTCTCTCGCCTGATTATAGCGAAATCATTTTGGCTAACACGAACTCTTTTGCATATTTGGCGGTAGTGGTCCATGGGGTTTTGCTGTCTGGGGTGTATATTTATATATAGTCCGCTTAACTCTGTTGGTTTTTTAGATGATCTGTTCTTGCTTGATGTATTGCATGGTATTGCAACTGTGTATATCATGCCGAGAAATAACAGCTGATGATGTGTGTTTGTAAATTATCCTGCTTCGTATTGCAATGTTATATATCGTACGTGAGAGTACCACTATATGATGTATCTTTGCATGTTACTCAGTCTGGTGTTGCAATGTTGAATATCACAACAATAGGCAACTTAGATAATATATCTTTGTAAGATATTCTGTTTGATATTACAATGTTGCACATCATGGGTTATGGCCAACTCGCCTGGATGTTTGACTACATATTGCAACATGGCTTGAGGAGAGAGCACTTCCCTGCAGCGTTTGGGAGTGTGCTGTGTTGAAATGTTGATTGAGCTGCCGGTGTATGTAAAGGCGGACGAGAATGAACTGTGAAGAAAACCGTGTCAAAAAGTTGTGTGGAGAGAGAGAGAGAGAGAGAGAGAGAGAGAGAGAGAGAATACCCTTGATACACAGAGCCACTATTGCATCACTACATACACCTCACAACTCTCTCTCTCTCTCTCTCTCTCTCTCTCTCTCTCTCTCTCTCTCTCTCTCTCCCTATAAACATGATATTGATTTAGTGATCTCACCTTTCAGTAAGGTATACCCTTAAAATATTCCATTGCGTGTGGCCCGTTTTCTATTGAAGTATGTGTTGAAAATGAGGTGTGATTGTGAAATAAAAATCATTTGTTTATTTTGAAGGAATTCCAAGATGTTTTGTGAATATCTGTTCAGTGTATACATAAATTAATAGATTTATTTATTTATTTTTCTTATTATTGTTGGTAAGAAGCATAAAGCACTCACAATGCTTGTTTGCCTGTGTGCATGTCTTATCTCTACGGTCTACAGGGCCAGTATATTCATATCTACAGTCATCCACAAAAGTTTTACCGCTTCCCCTGAACCACGAACCCTGATGATTCAGACTCGTGAACCCGAAGCAGCAGTAGATATTGATACATTATTCTGCTCATAAATGCTTCGGATTCACGAGTGTAAATCCTCTGGGGTCGTGGTTCAGGAGGAGAGCCAACAGGGCTTTTGTGGGTGACTTTTGTGTTTATAATGTCAAGGTCAAGTACGAATATCAACATCACTGTCCCACAACATCTGTTTGTTTGTCAGTCTGTTCGTTTGTTGCGTGACTTACCCTGATCTAGCAGGTTCTTCAGGGTAGACGATTAACATTCTTTGGGTTGTGTTAATATTGTTACATGTTTATGATTCCTGTCACGTGACTTCTGTACCCACGAGGTCAGAATTTAGTGTTTACTTCACACACACACACACACACACACACACACACACACACACACACACTAGTTAGTTAATATTATTAGTTGAAGATCAGGTTAGGTTAAATTAGGTGTGTGTGTGTGTGTGTGTGTGTGTGTGTGTGTGTGGAGTAAAATGTCAAAATGCACGTTGAAAACCAAAATTGTTTCAGTAAATTCTTTTAATGGAATGATCTATAAAAAATGAGAGAGAGAGAGAGAGAGAGAGGAGAGAGAGAGAGAATTACCCCACACAGACCACAGCTACGACTATTATCTGTTACATAATCGTGTCTCTGTCAAGTCAATAGCGACCCATCGTGACGTGAAAGACACTGGTCAGAAATGAGGAGAAGTATTACCTGAAACACGCACACCTGTCCACCTCCTTTACCTGTCTGTCTGTCTGTCTGTCTGATTGATCGATTGACTAAGTGATTGGTTGTATTTGACTGAATGGACTGACTGAAGGACTAATAGACTCCTGCAGCTGATTGACTGATTGAATGACAGTGGTTGACTGAGTGGACTGACTGACTAACTGACTGACTGACTGACTGACTGATATAGTTCACAACGCTTTTATCTCTCTTATAAACCTGAAGTACTGCCACCACTCTCACAACACCACTCTCACAACACCACTCTCACAACACCACTCTCACAACACCACTCTCACAACACCACTCTCACAACACCACTCTCACAACACCACTCTCACAACACCACTCTCAACACAGCACACACACTCTGCAACACCACTCACAACACCACTCTCACAACACACTCTCACACACCACCTCACAACACCACTCACAACACCACACTCACAACACCACTCTCACAACACCACTCTCACAACACCCACCTCACCAAACACCAATTCCTCAACAACACCACCTCACAACACCACTCACAACACCACAGCTCACAAACACCACCCTGACACCACCCCACAACACCACCCCACAACACCACCCCACACCACCTCACAACACCACCTCACAAACACCATCACAACACCACCTCACAACACCACACCACAACACCACCTCACAACACCACTCACAACACCACCTCACACTCTCACAAACACCACTCTCTACAACACACCTCAAATGACCACCTCACAACACCACCTCACAACACCACCTCACAACACCAATTTCACCACAATTACCTCAACACTCACACAACACCACCACAACACCAATTTCACAACACCACTCACAACACCACCTCAAATACCACTCTACACCCACCTCACAACACCACTCCCACAACACCACACCCCACACACACCCACACAAACACACCACCTCCCCACACACCACCTCACAACACCACCCCCACACACCACTCTCACACACACTCCCACAACACCACTCACAACACCACACCTCACAACACTACCTCACAACACCACTCTCACAACACCACTCTTACAACACCACTCTCACAACACCACTCTCACAACACCACTCTCACAACACCACACTCACAACACCACTCACACAACACCACTCTCACAACACCACTCACAACACCACTCTCACAACACCACTCTCACAACACCACTCTCACAACATAAATAATCATGTCTCAACAACTTTATACAGTATTCACCGCTCCACAAAAGTTGTTGACAATCAGTTAAACGAAATTCTTTTGGAGAACTGTTTAACTATATCTGACCACACACACACACACACACACACACACACACACACACATACACACACACACACCCAACTTAATCTAAACACATGCATTGGGTCTAAATAGTACTGAATCACTGAATCAGCCCTATTAGTACTGGGGCCTAGTACTACTTAGACTCATAATTACTGGGGTCTAATGGTACTCAGACCTACTAGAACTGGGGCCTAATAGTACTGGGGCCTAGTACTATTTAGACCTCATAATTACTGGGGTCTAATGGTACTCAGACCTACTAGAACTGGGGCCTAATAGTACTGGGGCCTAGTACTATTTAGACCTCATAATTACTGGGGTCTAATGGTACTCAGACCTACTAGAACTGGGGCCTAATAGTACTGGGGCCTAGTACTATTTAGACCTCATAATTACTGGGGTCTAATGGTACTCAGACCTACTAGAACTGGGGTCTAATAGTACTGGGGCCTAGTACTATTTAGACCTCATAATTACTGGGGTCTAATGGTACTCAGACCTACTAGAACTGGGGTCTAATAGTACTGGGGCCTAGCAGGACAAGTGAACCATTATACCAGAGAGTACACACAACAGCAGCCTATAGAGAGAGACACTGTCATCAATACACATAACGTAATGGAATAATGACGCAAAATTACAACTATTTCCTGTATTTCCTGACCAGACACCACCTCCCATAACAATCCATTACAGTCTATTACAGCATTACAGGTACAGTCGCGTTTATGGGTTACATATTGTCAGGATTGTTGAGATAATGAAGATAATTTATTGTGTTATTTTTTGTATTATATTAAGGGAATTATCAAGGTGAATGAGGTGGTGTTGGTCTGTTTTTCTATTCCATTCCCCTTCCCCAGTTCTTAATTCCCTCCCCCCTCCCCTTAATTCCCTTTTCTCCCCTTATTCTTCCCTTTATTGTCCTTCTTCCCTCTTTTACTTCACTTTTCCTGGGGTCGTTTCTGCCTTTCTTGTTCTATATCCCCTTCTCTTCTCTTCTCTTCTCCCTTCCTCCCCTTTAACTCCCTTCCCTGCCCTCCCTCTTCCCCTTCCTCCCTCCATATCCCTCTTCTCTTTCCTCCTTCTTCATCTTCCCTCCCTTCTTCCCCCCACCTATCCCTTCCTCTCCTTCACCACCTGTTTATCTTTCCCCTCTAATCGTCAGTATTACTTACCTTAAATAATGCCTCCCACAGTATTTTAAGTATATTAGCTAAGACTTTATAAACAGACAGACACAGATGAAAGTAAAAAGAACAGACACATTTTTCATGGAGTTAAGGCTGTCTTATCTATATTCCATCATAGACATTTAAACGTGTGTGTGTGTGTGTGTGTGTGTGTGTGTGTGTGTGTGTGTGTGTGTGTGTGTGTGTGTGCATGTGTGTGTGTTTAAAAAGTTATGGGTGTTTTTTGTGTTAAGTCGTAAGAGAAACATAACGAGGCTATCTGCCGTGAAAGTAGGAATTCGTGAGTGTGTTCCTTTGTTGAGTTGCGTTAATAATAGACAGACAGACAGACAGAAACCTCACACAAGCTGACAATATTGACATTATTCAGTTTTTAATTAATTACATACCACCTGACTCTGCTATTGACCTCCAGGTAATAATAATATATAATGTATTTCTCAGGTATTGTATTCTCCTTGGTGCTGTTGCTGATCTATAATACAATAGTGAGTGTAGATGATATATTAACTCAAAGGTGTAAGGTGGCTGGGTGGGTACAGTGCTTGTTTTCAGTCTTAGGGGTTCACTGGTTCGATCCCGGGCCATTTTTAGTCCATCAAGGTGTAAATGTGTACCTGCTTTTACCTTTGATAAAGTAAAGGTGGTCGAGTACAGTGTCTGTCTCGTTGTCTCCTCGTGTACCTCTCTGTC
>NW_024740507.1:0-7500 GCF_018991925.1 Homarus americanus | reverse complement strand
TTTCACCGACTTTTTCATGAATCTCGACTCAAATGTAAGTGACACTTAGCCTTGTCTTGTCCCGAGGAATGCACTTGAGGGTAGTGATATAGTGAAAGTGTAGGAGTTAATGACCTGAGACACCAATTTCTGAAGGTACAGTACCAGGAGTGGCTGAGGTAGCGAGTAACGTCATTCGTCGTGACCTTTGACCTCTGTGTGTGTGTGTGTGTGTGTGTGTGTGTGTGTGTGTGTGTTTGTGTGTGTGTGTGTAGAGTTGCGTGCGTGTCGGTAAGTATGAATATTTGTAAATAGGTGTCAAACATGCGTATTTATTTATGTAAAATTGCTCCACGTGTAACTGTGCATACCTTTTATACGTATGTGTGCGTGCGTGCGTGTGTGTGTGTGTGTGTGTGTGTGTGTGTGTGTGTGTGTGTGTGTGTGTGTGTGTGTGTGTTTTGTGTGTGTGTGTGTGTGTGTGTGTGTGTTTGTGTGTGTGTGTGTGTGTGTGTGTGTGTGTGTGTGTGTGTGTGTGTGTGTGTGTGTGTGTGTTTCCATTACTATAACGCTCAGATCAACATTACAGAGTCACACAACTATAACTGAAACACCATTATATGGAGTATGGCACAAATGCACCAATAACGCCATTATAATTATGGAAAATGATAATTGTGAGAGTAAATTATATTAACAGAATGTATAACTATAATCAATTATTTTCTATTGTTTCTTTGTGATAATTAATAGTTGAATGCTTCTTGGTATGATTTCTTAAATATATTTATAATTTCGGTCAATTATTGGAAATTGATAATTATAATTGATATTCTTTATGATAGATTAACTTACGATTTTCTTATACATGATTATTATTTAAAATTTATTTGGCTCATAAAATAGGCTGAAGGAATAATTACCTTTAATTACTGGATAATTATAGTACCATCAAAAATATTAATAGTAACGGATTACCTGGAGATTAGCCACCCCAGTTTATTTCAACCTGATCATAACACACCCGAACTATATCTTGAGGGTTATGTTAGGTTAGGTTAGGTTAGGTTAGGTTCTTGTTAAGGGGTTAATCTAGAAGTAATATAAGCTGGGGGGAAAGGGGGCGAGCAATCTTCAGGTGTTCCAATAACTAATGTATTTAAAATCTTTACGTTATGTTTCCAAGTTGTATTTTTTTTAATATACTGTATATATCCAGTAGTCAAGTGCCTCAGGGGGTAATTTCACCAGT
The DNA here is from genome assembly GCF_018991925.1 of Homarus americanus. Classification (NCBI taxonomy): domain Eukaryota; kingdom Metazoa; phylum Arthropoda; class Malacostraca; order Decapoda; family Nephropidae; genus Homarus; species Homarus americanus. Next base: position 6,269 of record NW_024740507.1, on the reverse strand, counting down.
TTGTAATTCCGGAGGTTGAGTTTAATTACCTGTTGCTGGTAATTACTGGGTAGATAATTGTTAAGTTATTAGGGGTAAGTTCTTTGTGTTTCTTGTTGGGTGTGTGTAGGTTTTATCTTCCTACTGTATATATGTATGTTTGTGGATACGTATGATTGTATGCACGAGTATGTATATTTAGCAGTCAGTTAGTGAGACTGTCCCGGGAGCTCCCAGTATCCTGTCAGAGATAATGATATCGAGATAACAGGTAAGTTAGTTAAGTTAGTTTACACCTGAGAGTTGGGTGATGAGGGGAGGCAGGTGGGGCCTTGAGGTGTTGTATTATGTTTGCGAGTTATGTGTTTATATATGGACACAAATACACATCTACACATATATTTTTGCACATATATACACACAAACATACACACATACGCACAAACATCATACATACATACATACATACATACATTAACTCATATACACACACCCTGCGCCACCACCATTCGAAAAACAGGTCCCGAGAGTAAAACTCCAGCCCCTCACTGCAAGGCCACATGGTTCACGTGAAGGTGAAGTATGATATATATATATATATATATTAAATACACAGCACCCAACTTCAATATATACCTGGGCATTAAGGATTATACCTGGCGGCCAATTAGCCTTGAGTAAAAACACCTGAAGCCATTTTTTAAGTAATCACAAACTTCATAACAAGTAATACACATCAAAGAGCATTTTCGACTTTGTAACTTTTCTTCGCCTGGCACACGAGATCCCGGGCCAGGCGATGTTTTATCATATTTTTACCCCGTGCTCAGCTGAGGGTGCACAGTGTACCTGGCGTGTTTAACATGTTTAATGGGGACGTTACTGACGGCAAGTTGTTGTTATTATTATTATTATTATTATTATTATTATTATTATTATTATTATTAACAGCTGTAATAATAATAAACATACATAAAGATACACATATACAGTGTATCTACGAACACACACACACACACACACACACACACACACACACACACACACACACAGGGTCATCATGGGAGGTAAAAGTGGACTGTCAATCATCCTCTGACGTTGACGAGCTGACCATCAAGACCTCAAGCACGGGAGGTTAATGGTCAGAGGGTTAAGTCATGTGGTTAAGTCAGGTGGTTAAGGTCTGGTCGTTAAGGTCAGGTGGTTAAGTCAGGTGGTTAATGTCAGGTGGTTAAGTCAGGTGGTTAAGTTCAGGTGGTTAAATTAGGTGGTTAATGTAAGATGGATAAAGACATGTGGTTAAGGTTTGATGGTTCAGATCACGTGGTTTTGGTCATGTGGTTAGGGTAAGATGGTTAAGGTCATTTGGTTAAGGTCAGGTATTAAAGGTCAGGTGGTTAAAATCATATGGTTAAGGTCAGATGGTTATGGTAAGGTGTTTAAGGTCAGGCGGCTAAGTTAAGTGGTCAAAAACAAATTACACACACACACACACACACACACACACACACACACACACACGCACACACACACACACAATCACTAAAATGATTTTATGTTATAAAGCTTAACTGTATTATCCCCAGCACCTGTATGTGTGTGTGTGTGTGTGTGTGTATGTGTGTGTGTATTAATGTTCATATGTATGTATGTATATGTGTATGTGCGTGTTCATATGTGTGTCTGTCTGTAGGCGTGTGTATATGTTTTAACATATTATATGCCTCATTACAAACTTCCAGAGACAAAATAAAGAAATAAAGTTTAATTAATAAATACTTAAAAATATTAATTAAAAAAAATTCAGTTGAGAGAAAAGGGTGAATATAAAAATAATAACAATAAACAAGTAAATATAAAAAAAATGAAATAAGAAAACCCACCAAAAAATAAAATTGGATGAAACTGTAATACAAAAAAAATGAAATAAAAATATAAAAATTAAAACCAACATTGAAAACTGAATATGTACATGAATTTATAAAAATATTTTCTTGTTTTGGGATGAGGACAAGATATATATTCAAATGACTATGAATAGATGAAAACGTTGATATATGAACAAGAAAAATAAAATAAAAATATTAAATGAGTTCAGCTTAAAATTGTCTGTTTGACCTGACATAATATTTTATTTATATTAATACTGAATTATTATTATTATTATTATTATTATTATTATTATTATTATTATTATCATTATTATTATTATTATTATGTTGAATGGAATACGTTATTTCATTCAAGGATTTAAATCATCATTTCCAAAGGGTTAAATCATTATACCCAAGCGATTAACTCATCAAACTTGGGGGTTCAGTCATCATACTCTCGTGTTCAGTCATTATACTCATAGGGTTAAATCATCATACTCAAAGGGTTAAATTATCATACCCAAGAGATTAATTCATCATTCTTGGGGGCTCAGTCATCATACTCAAAGGATTAAATCATCATACCTAAGAGATTAATTCATCATTCTTGGGGGCTCAGTCATCATACTCAAAGGATTAAATCATCATCCTCCAGGGTTCAGTCATCATACTCTCGGGTTCAATCATTATACCCAAAACTTTAACCTAATACACAACGAACCAAAAACAAAATCCCGCCCCCCAGAAAAAAACAAAAAGAAAAGAAAAAAAACAGAGTAGAAAATACTAATAAAAGATGAGAAAGATGAGGAAACTGCAGACACGACTTAGTAAAATTGTAAGAAAATGTAGATGATTATATTGTCAAAGGTCTTCATGACCACAGGAGCTACGACTTATTACAAGGGGATTATAACCTAAACTCTGGTTGGTTGGTTGGGTGCGTGAAGGGAAGGGGTGAGGAGGGGGGGTGAGGAGGGAAGGGGTGGAGGAGGGGTGAGGGAGGGGGGGTGGAGGAGGGAAGGGGTGGGCAGAGAGGGGTGAGGAGGGGGTGAGGAGGAAGGTGTAGAATGGGGGGTGAGGAGGGGTGAGGAGGGAAGGGGTGTAGAATGGGGGTGAGGGATGTAGAGAGGGGCTGAGGGGTGTCGGGAAAGGAATGAGGGCTGGGGAAGGGGTGTAGGAATGGAGAGAGGGAGTAAAAGGTGTAGTGGTGTGAGTGAGGGGTGAGGGGGGAGGTTATAGAGAGGAAGGGTGGATGAAGGGGATGAGGAATGGGTCACAGTCTTTATAGGAACCAAATTCCAATGATATGGTTAAGTTAGGTTAGGTTAGGTTAAATTAGGTTTATTTGAAGTAGGGTTTAATAGGAGATGGGATCTATTAGGTCTTGGACCAATTAGTACTTGGGTCCATTAGAACTAGGATCTGGTAGTACTAGGGTCTATTAGTACTAGGGCCTATTAGTACTGGGCCCTAATAGTATTGGGCCTACTAGTACTGGGACCTAATAGTACTGGGCCTACTAGTACTGGGGCCGACTAGTACTGGGGCCTAACAACACTAGAGCCTATTAGTACTGGGCCCTAATAGTATTGGGCCTACTAGTACTGGGACCTAATAGTACTGGGCCTACTAGTACCGGGCCTGCTAGTACTGGACCTACTAGTACTTGGGCCTAATGGTACTGGGCCTACTAGTACTGGGGCCTACTAGTACTGGGGCCTACTAGTACTGGGGCCTACTAGTACTGGGGCCTACTAGTACTGGGGCCTACTAGTACTGGGGCCTACTAGTACTGGGGCCTACTAGTACTGGGGCCTACTAGTACTGGGGCCTACTAAGACTGGGGCCTGCTAGTACTGGGGCCTAACAACACTAGAGTCTATTAGTACTGGGGCCCATCTAACCTGCACCCTTTATATAGTAAATCCCTGTAGTTAACTCTAATTAATCCCAGAATGATCCAGCTGATGGAGATTACCTGACTGCAGTAATCCTGTGATATCACCCATAAATAACTTTGGATATCCTCGTAGGATTACCAGGATTCGCTCCTTCCTGAATATCGATAAATCCTACAGGAATCGCGGGATTATTTCCTTTGTAATCAACTCGCCGAGGTAGGGAAATATTCCTCTTTAAATGGCTGTGGTTAGGTTAGGTTTAGGTTAGGTTAGGTTTAGGTTAGGTTTAGGTTTAGGTTAGGTTAGGTTTAGGTTAGGTTAGGTTTAGGTTAGGTTAGGTTTAGGTTGTGTTGTGTTTAAAGAAGTTAGGCTTGTGTTAGGTTGTGCTTCAGGCTAGAAGTTAGGGTTTGTGTTGTGCTAGGCTTGTGTTGTGTTGTGCCTAGGCAGGTTAGGCTTGTGTTGAAGTTAGGCTTTTAGGGCAGGTTGTGTTTGTGTTGTGGGGTTGTGTTCAGGTTAGAAGAATAGGTTAGGTTAGGTTGTGGTTAAATCCGGGATGGACAGATGGAGGTGTCTTGTTAAGGATGTCTGTCTATCTGTCTATCTGTCTCCCTCTAAATATGTTTGTCTGTCTATCTGCCTGTCTGTTACTCTCTTTGTCTGTCTGTCTATCTCTCACTCTCATTGTCTCTCTATCTGTCTATCTCTCTTAATCTGTCTGTCTGTCTGTCTCTATCCACATCTCACTGTCCCACCCATTCTCCCCCCCCCCTGTAATCACCCTATACAGGAATACATTGAAACACAGGGCTAATCCCACCCCATTCTCCTCCTCCTCCTTCTCCCTCTTCTCTAAACCCGGATTACTAGACAATGGATAAATCCCTCAAACAAATACCAAACCCGGATTACTAGATAGTGGATAAATCTCCTACATCCTAAGTCAAGATGAGAGATGTCTCGTCGCTCGGTAAGCTTGATTGATTCTCCTCGTATCTCATCTCATGGTCTTTTATCTCTCAGCAGAAAACACGAATTTACGACTCATGTCTCTGATCTCTCTCGCCCTCACACCTTTAATGTCTCTCGTCTCTCCCGGACCGTAAATATTAATGTGATTGTGAAGGTATTATAAGTTTTACCTTACTGTAAAGGATTCATATAATGTTGAAGCTGAATTTAGAGCTGAAAGAGACGCTGCCACCGTCTAACACGTAGTTATACACTGTCACCAACTAGCACGTAGTTATACACTGCCACCGTCTAACACGTAGTTATACACTGTCACCGTCTAACACGTAGTTATACACTGTCACTCGCTCAACACGTGTTATATACTTACTACCGTTCCAACACACGCAGTTATACACCGTCACCGCTCCAACACGTAGTTATATACTGTCATCGTCTAACACGTAGTTATACACCGCTACCGTCTAACACGTAGTTATTATACACCGCCACCGTCTAACACGTAGTTATATTAATTGTCACCGACTAACACGTAGTTATGCCACCGTCGCTCGCCCAAGATGCAGTTACATAATGTCACTGTTCTCAACACGTAGTTACACACCGCCACCGTTCAACACGAAGTTATACACCGTCACCGTTCAACGGTTATACACTGCCACCGTCTAACACGTAGTTATACACTGCCACCGTCTAACACGTAGTTATACACTGTCACCGTCTAACACGTAGTTATACACTGTCACCGTCTAACACGTAGTTATAGACTGCCACCGTCTAACACGTAGTTATACACTGTCACCGTCTAACACGTAGTTATATACTGTCACCGTCTAACACGTAGTTATACACTGTCACCGTCTAACACGTAGTTATACACTACCACCGTCTAACACGTAGTTATACACTGTCACCAACTAGCACGTAGTTATACACGGCCACCGTCTAACACGTAGTTATACACTGTCACCAACAAAGCTACACTTACCAACACTCAGTAATAATAAGTGTTGGTTTTTTTTATCGTATAAAATATAAGTTTTAGTAAAATTATCAAACTTGACAGAGTAAAATAATAAGAACATCGTATTTATGATGTGAGTAAAATAAATGACATATTTTCCTATGAGTATTAAGGATTTGTTTCTGGACTTGTTGTCAGTGAGTGAGAGGATGTGTGTGTGTGTGTGTGTGTGTGTGTGTGTGTGTGTGTGTGTGTGTGTGTGTGTGTGTGTGTGCAAAAAATAATGTATTTATCATGTAAAAAAATAGTAAGAAAGTAATATATATTAAAACATATTTTGCCACTTTCTATATTTTCTGTCATAATATAAATAACGTCAAATGGAATATTGATATAAGCGCCGGGGACAGACACACACACACACACTCTTGGCATGACAGGTTAACAGGCTGTCACGGACACATGACACACATCAACACTCCCAGGTGCGTGTTCTCACCTGACTGTGACAAGGGGAGGCAGCTGATATGGACGACTGACACGGGTACCCCCTCATTACCACACACGACCCCCTCATTA
>NW_024740506.1:0-11836 GCF_018991925.1 Homarus americanus | reverse complement strand
GCTACACTACACTGCCACACTATACTATCACACTACACTGCCACACTGCAGTGACACTACATTGTCACACTACACTGTCACAGTACACTGTCACACTACGCTGCCACACTACGCTGCCACACTACGCTGTCATTCTACACTGTCACACTACACTGTCACACTACACTGTCACACTACACTGCCACACTACACTGCCACACTACACTGTCACACTACACTGCCACCCTACGCTGTCACACTACACTGCCACACTACACTGTCACACTAATATACACTACCCTACTAAATTATGCCTATCATAACAATAACATACATACATACATACATACATACATACATAACACAAACCACTCTTATATGACCTTTACAATTTACATCTCCACTTCCCATGTTAATTATATTACTAAATGATGCCTTAATCACCTTAATTAATCACCTTAATTACATATTTTTAATGAGCCATTAACCCTAAGATGGTTCTGACTTGTTTAATGATGGTTGTTTGCACCAGATGGTCTCAGATGGTTGTTGACTCACACTCAACATTCTTGCTGTTGTAAAGTATTAATTGTTTCCCTTATAATTTCTAAGTTATTTTTTATTTTATTCCTTTTGTGTGTTATGTACAGGGGACATATTCTTAGTATGCGAAATATATTCTTAGTGTACGAAATATATCCCCAGTAATACGAAATGTATCCCCAGTACTACGAAATATATCCCCAGTAATACGAAATATATGCCCAGTAATACGAAATATATCCCCAATACTACGAAATATATCCCCAGTACTACGAAATATATCCCAAGTACTACGAAATATCCCAGTAATACGAAATATATCCCCAGTACTACGAAATATATCCCCAGTACTACGAAATATATCCCCAGTACTACGAAATATATCCCCAGTACTACGAAATATATCCCCAGTACTACGAAATATCCCAGTAATACGAAATATATCCCCAGTACTACGAAATATATCCCCAGTACTACGAAATATATCCCCAGTACTACGAAATATCCTAGTAATACGAAATATATCCCCAGTACTACGAAATATCCTAGTAATACGAAATATATCCCCAGTAATACGAAATATATCCCCAGTACTACGAAATATATCCCCAGGAGTACGAAATATATCCCCAGTACTGCGAAATATCCCAGTAAATACGAAATATATCCCCAGTAATTCGAAATATATCCCCAGTACTAAGAAATATATCCCAATAGCATGAAAGCCTTATAATGATACTTAACCACAAGAAAAATAACTAATGAGCATGATACTATTATACTCTTTTACCCCTGAGGTATAATTATACTCTCTGAGGTTAAGCAAATAAGGAAATTGTATCTGATTATATGCTTACTAACTGGTGGGACCATAATTGACCCACCTGGAGTTAATATAATTTGGTAGGTGTTATATATGTGTGTGTGTGTGTGTGTGTGTGTGTGATATATGTGTGTGTGTGTGTGTGTGTGTGTGTGTGTGTGTGTGATATATGTGTGTGTGTGTGTGTGTGACCTTTGGTTCGTTGAGCAGATGGAAAATATTAATTTTTTTATGTATTTTTTTTTATCGCATTATCTAACTATCTGTCTGTCTGTCTGTCTGTCTGTCTCTCATTCTTTAAATCCAGTTACTCTCCTCCTCCCTCCCTATTTCCCCCACCCTTACCCCTCCACCCTCACCCCCACCCCCACCCCCCACCCTCTCCCCACCCTTACCCCCACCCTACTCTCACCTGCATCATACACCCGGTCCATTAGGGTAGTTGGCACAAGCGTTAATATGTAATACGTGAAGCAACGGTTAATAGGCTTAACCCTCCATGGTCGCCACTACACAATAAATGGCTAACTGGCAACTCTTATTCTCCTCCCGGCCAGTAGATTAGTGGATGGATGGATGGATGGATGGATGGATGGATGGATGGATGGATGGAGGGTCGACCAGTGAATGTAGACAATATGTGTTTAGTATGGATGGAGAGACAGACAGACAGACAGACAGACAGACATAAAAATTCATTAAAATATTCCAGTAAAAAAAAAAATCCCGAGAAATAACCAAACGTAAGAATTAAACGAAAACAAAAATATTAATATAATCTTACGAAAAAAAAATTATATCCTTTAAGTGAAAAACAAACACGATCAGATACTTTCACAAACTTGTATAATTACCTTTCCCCAATGATATTTTTTTTCTTAATAAATTGAGTATTAATTTATACCCCGGTAACATACCATTTTCATTTAAATTTTATAATGAAAAAAAAATATCATTCGTGAGTTGCATTAGTCATTTTTAAGGAAATTAATGTCGGGCAAATCCGTAGCAATTTGTGGGTAATATCCGTAAAAGAAATAAATATGGTTATTATCACCGTGTGTATGTCTGTTGGTTTGTTTGTTTCCCGGTCTGTGTCTGGTGGTGAAAAATGAGGCAATGGAAATTAATATGAGTTTGGTAATATTACTTTATGATGTCAGGTATGAGATGACTGTGGTGTAATACATCACTGTCACCATAACTATCATCAATTACGTCACTGTCACCACAACTATCACCACCACAAACACCACAACAACTATCACCACAACTAATAAACTTACCTCTACAGAATCTTTCCGATATAAACCTCTAATATAAACTTCCTATATAAACCTCTAATATAAACTACCTATATAAACTTCCTATATAAACATGATTATTTTAATAGTATAAAAGCACAATAAAGGCATTAGGAAACGCATCTGTTGCAGTCATAAAAATCATAGTTGTTATTAGAGTCAATTTACCTATCAAAGTGCCTCTCGGGTGGACGGTAATATTGAGAGATGGAAAAAAAAATAATTAGTGGTGTGTAGAGTTGGCTCGTGGGGGGGTGGGGGGGTGGGTGGGTGGGGGGTGGGGGTGGGGGTGGGGGTGGGGGATTATATAAAGTATATCATTGGGTGGTATATAATAGGCATGAGGCTATATTATAAAGGAGATTATAGAGACGGTTCGTATATAATAGGTATTGTTAAGCTAAAACTATTATTAATGTTGTTTTATTTTGTGTAGATATTTAATTCTTGTATTTTATTGATTATTATTATTATTATTATTATTATTATTATTATTATTATTATTATTACCAACACTATCATCATCATCATCATCATCATCATCATCATCATCATCATCACCACCACCACCATCATCATCATCATCATCATCATCATCACCACCATCATCATCATCATCACTATCATCATCATCATCACCACCACCAACATCATCATCATCATCATCATCATCACCACCATCATCATCACCATCACTATCATCATCATCATCACACCCACAACATCATTATAATCACCAAACATTCCAACCACTCACTACAAAACAACTAATACAGAAATATCACAGTGGCAACAAACAAACCACATTAATCTACATCTATACCACACCCCTACCACACCTGTACCACACCTGGGCCACACCTGTACCACACCTGGGGCATCAAAGCAATGTTCCATCTCTGGTTTTTATTTATTTAATTTTTTTTACCCTGACAGATAACACACAACTGGCTAATGCAATTGTATTTCATCCACACACAAAAATATATATAGTGTATACATTTCAACGTGTGCATTAAGGAATTTAAAATGAATGGATCTACTGATGTGTTACTGCTTTGATAAGTCGCATCAGGTAAGAGAGAATGGTGTGTGTGTGTGTGTGTGTGTGTGTTGTGTGTGTGTGTGTGTGTGTGTTGTGTTGTGACTTAATGAGCTGGACTGATTCTTGCCTAGAGAGAGAGAGAGAGAGAGAGTTAGAGTTAGACAATTAGTCAAAAATACTCGTGTCTAATTATCTACAATGATTACCTATGACAAAAAAGGTAATTCGATTATCAATTAAGCTACTCTCTTTCACAATACTTACGAGATTAATTATCATATAAATGCTATTATCAAAATATAATTCGAAGCAGATTATTCCTCAGGTGTGTCGATTATACGTTACCAGGTGTTATACTTATTAGTACAGTAGAGACAGGTAATTATGGCCAGGTTAACGAGACTTTGTTTAATATTATTATTATTTAAAGTTGTTTATTGGTTAATTTGGGTTAGAAGTTTATTTAACTCTCTCTCTCTCTCTCTCTCTCTGTTGGATATATCCGAATGCGTCAGCTGGATTAATACCAATAATCCAGACGAACTACAAAGGCGATTATGTTAAAAGGTGGAACAGCGTCATAAGTGATTGAGTTGTTCGTTGCCTAAAAGCCATATTTAACAGGTTTAAATCATTTAAATACTTCACTTAAATTCCTCCTTAAACAAAGTACAAATTACAGGTGGATCTAACAACTGGTGGTATGGTTAATGTTTTTGTTTTGTTTTGACTATAAGTGAGGAGTGTTGTTATGTGTTCTCAGGTGTATGATTAGTGGTACTTTGATACAGGTAAGGTGAGGTCAGGTCAAAAGGTCAAGTCAGGTCAAATCATCACTGGTGGTTGTTAATAGGTAGGTTTGTTAATTTGGTGTTATACTGTATAAATAAGATGGTTAAGTATATTTATCTGTCTATCTGTCTGTCTCATTCTGTCTGTTTCTGTCTGTCTGTCTCATTCTGTCTGTCTGTCTCATTCTGTCTGTTTCTGTCTGTCTGTCTCATTCTGTCTGTCTGTCTCATTCTGTCTGTTTCTGTCTGTCTGTCTCATTCTGTCTGTCTGTCTCATTCTGTCTGTTTCTGTCTGTTTCTGTCTGTTTCGTCTTTATATATCTATGTTAATTATCAACTTATCTACAGTATATCTTTACGTATCTTCCCAATAGTCTTATTAATAGAGACACTGATAACTACACTAACCTATATATGTTATACTGTTGGTCAGTGAAGCTTTATAGTGAAACAGTCTCACTAATTCCACCTTTTTCTCTCTCCTTCGCCGCCTCCTCCTCCTCCTTCGGCAGCCAACACCTGGAGGTAGTGGACGCTAGGGTGTCTTGGTGTCCCTTCAGTCTCCGGCATGAGGACATCTGCAAGGAGCTACCACCTGCTGGGGTCCTACACACGATGTCCCTAGTGACTCGTGAAGGAGGGAATGATGTGGTGAAGGGCGCAGTCAGCGTAAGGATCCTTCACCTCAGTTCTGCTTCATGTCAAGAGATGCTGCTGTGTCGTTTAGGCAGAACATTTTTTTAAAGAATTGTGTGACGAAAGTTCTCAATTTCTCACTTTTTTTTTACTTATCTTCAGATGATAACAGTGTGGCAAGCGACGTATAAGTTATATTAGCTGTTATCTCAAGGACCCAGACGCCCTATAACATACCCACCTGTCTAATGATAACAGGTGTCTGTCTACCGATTATACAGTCTATCGAACAACAGTACTCCCTGTCTAAACGACGATAGGTGTCTGTTTAACAGGTACAAATGCCTTTCTAACGAGAATGGTGGCTGATAACGACAGGGGTCACCAAGCTAACGAAGGTAGACGCTGTCGTGCTGGCAACCTCTCCAATCTACAAGCTCAAGTCCCAGAGGAGGTTGGAGGACGAGCCAGCCAGCCAGCCAGCCAATAGTGACAAGTCCAGTGGATGACACACATAAACACACAACCCCCCCCCCCCCCTGCTGGTGCCACCCCACCTCCCCCTCTTCCACCACTCTTGACCTGTGACTATAGGTGCCTCAACACTTGGCACCTGACACTCTAACCTTCGCTAAACGGATAACTTGAAGGATAATAATGGAGTTTTTAAAAGAAAGTTAATCAGTGTCTTTTTTTTTTCTCTCTCTAGTAAAACTCTTTATTCTTTTTTTTGCTTGTGTGTCTATTTGACTTCTGTGTCTGACTCACCTGTGTTATATAAACCTTTTAACTAAGATGCCAAAGGAATTACCTATAAGAAAATAAAATATTCCTAACCACAACAGAGACAAGAACAACAATAAAGAAAAAACAAAAAAGACAATAAAATTAAAACCAAAACACTGGATCACCCATACTTAGTGGCCGCCATAACCAGAGTGACTCATCTTCCATAATGTTTGTATACATATTTTAGATCACGTGTTGAACTGTGATCTTCTGACGGAAATATGACTCGCTAACTTGAGATGGGACCGAGTGTCCTTATGCTGACATTAAAGTGGTCAGAGGAGCATCTCTCATGGTCGGGGGCCCTGTTTAGCATGGTCGAGGCCCCTGTGGTGTTTATCATAGTCGGGGCCCTGTTTATCATGGTGGGGGCCCTGTTTATCATGGTCGGGGCCCTGTTTATCATGGTGGGGGCCCTGTTTATCATGGTCGGGGCCCTGTTTATCATGGTCAGGGCCCTGTTTATCATGGTGGGGGCCCTGTTTATCATGGTGGGGGCCCTGTTTATCATGGTTGGGGCCCTGTTCATTATGGTCGGGGCCCTGTTTATCATGGTTGGGGGCCTGTTCATCATGGTCGAGGCCCCTGTGGTGTTTATCATGGTGGGGGCCTGTTTATCATGGTCGACAGCCAGCGTTTCTTCTCATGGTAGGTGAAACTAACGCCTCCTTAGATGGTCGATAGCCCATGGCCTTCCTTCACGTCGACTTCCAAGGCCAGTCTGTCCTTTATGGCCGAGCACTCGACATGTAAACATGGGCAGAAACTAACATATCCTACCTGGGTGTAACATATCCTTAATCGACACACCCAACACACCTTAATACATATCCTTCTTGGTCGACACACCCAACGCACCTTAATACATATCCTTCTTGGTCGACACACCCAACACACCTTAATACATATCCTTCTTGGTCGACACACTCAACGCACCTTAATACATATCCTTCTTGGTCGACACACCCAACGCACTCTTTTTTTAACTATCTTCCTATTCTTGAACTATTCTTTACAATCAAACATTTAACAATTTCACTAAAAAACTTCAACAAAGTTTCAAGTACTTTTTTTCTTTATTTAAATTTTGTTGTTCTAGTACTATAACCTCCAAGGCTTCTTTATTTACACCTTCTCCCTCCTCAGACGCAGCATGACTGAGTACTGAGCCGTCGTCAAATTCGTACACAATTTAGACAGTTTAAACCTTCGTGAAATCATAATCTAATAACTTTCTGGGATTTGCTTCTGAAAAATTTTACTTTATCTCGCCTTAAGAATTCAATTTCTAGAAGTTTCGAATGAGTATTTATCTGTCCAGGGCTGATTACTGCGTCTCTCTCTCTCTCTCTCTCTCTCTAAGAAAGTCATGTCACCTCAATATTGAACTGACTGCATCACTGTTTTCACTGCTGAGTCAACTAGCTTGTAAACAGATGTGAATAAATGGTGATAGAGATGATGATGATGATGATGATGATGATGATGATGATGATGATGATGATAATGATGATGAAATACAAGAAGAAAAACAAAATGAAGATCCAAAAGAAAAACAAAAAAACAAAAACTGAAAATCAAAACACACATCTAATCCTATATATATAAATATATACTTTAGAATATAAAAATTTCCTCAATGTAAATTTATTCTTTAAAAAAAAATAATCCCCCTTTTTTTTAGAAACCTTCGAATAATTATTTTTCCTTCAGTTATAATCTCTTAATAAACGATGTAAATAAAGTTAAATATTTATTTCTTCATAATTAACACTAAATAACGCACCAATACCGTATCCTATCACACTGTAAGGTTTATTTTAGAACAAATTTTTAATCTGTTTACGTTTTGTGGAATATATCTCCCTCCCCCCCCCCCGCCTGTTTTGGTCTTGTATACAGCGGGTTATTAACGTGTATCATACAAGCTTTGATCTTAGTGATAACAGGTGACCAGAGAAGCAATAAATGTTGTTAAAAATGATCAATAATAAAAGTAGGAAATTCGAGTCTATTGTTTTTATTGTGTGTGTACATACATACATACATACATACATACATACATACATACATACATACATACATATACTTTATCCCTCTCATGTACTCAGTACCAAGATGACCTGACCTCAAGAATCCATTATTCACCTCATTATAATTAGGTCAAGGTTAATTAAGACCAACATCCACACAGGTAAGTTAATGAGAGTTAATGAGATCGACTCCTATCTGTTGATTATGGTAAATAAATAATGTCCTAACTGGTTAATGCCCTAATTTGCATCTCTACCTGAAGATGTGAGAAAGTATATAACTGATTCTCTTAATAACGACACAAAGGTGGATTCTAAGAGGTCAATGAACACAAGCTACACCTTAATTAAGACAGGTGAGAATATATATCTACCTGTGTTACCTTTATGAATGGTTAATGGGGTTAATATCGAATAGAGAAAACACATAAAAGGAATCGTTGTCATTATTCCTAGTTAATGGTAAAATAAACGTACAATTCTTGGAGATAATATTGAGAAAGAGAATGAAACTATCTCTCAAGTGGTTATAAACGAGAGATAATATTTTAGTCAGTATCTCGCTCTCTTTAAATGAATAATGTCTCTCATAAGCAAGACATGAATCAGACGTAACTACCCTGTGATGACATTAACAAGCGATAATTAACTCCGGGTAGCTAAGACTTTTCTTAAATATTTATATCAATCAAGTACTGTTTTAGTACTTGAATGACAGAAGACTTCAGTTAAAGGTATTTAAGCTCTTATTATGTCTAACTTATTTCTATAAACTTACAAATTATTATATACAGTACATAATTCTTTTATTTTTACTATTTAATTTAACTCCTCATTTAACTCTATCTTAATCAACAATAATTAACTAATATATTCTTATTAATTATCAAGCAATCATCATTTTAAAATTATAGTGTTAATTAAAACTGAAACATAAACACAAATTAAAGACATACAAACATACGCTTCTCTTAGTGTAAACATAACAAGTTCCCATGTTGAAGAATTACACCGACATCAGAGACCATGTTAAAAAGCCTAAAATATTCAAAATACGATAATTAATTCCTATAATTAGTTAGAGTAATAATTATCTTTATATATGGCGAATAAAAGTATATTGTAGAGTGTTCATTAGTCATTACTTTACCAATAGGTGTTGGGTATAAGTGAGTGGAGGGCGGGCAGGCAGAGTAAGTGAAACGTGGCAGCCTGGGACCGTAGAGTTTTACAGCCTGGGTCCCGGGATGGTTGGTGATGGGTGGGTGATCTCTCTCTCTCTCTCTCTCTCTCTCTCTCTCTCTCTCTCTCTCTCTCTCTCTCAGAAAGTCATGTCACCTCAATATTGAACTGACTGCATCACTGTTTTCACTGCTGAGTCAACTAGTTTGTAAACAGATGTGAATAAATGGTGATAGAGGAGATGATGATGATGATGATGATGATGATGATGATGATGATGATGATGATGATGATGAAGATAATGATGCAAAACAAGAAGAAAAACAAAATGAAGATTCAAAAGAAAAACAAAAAAACAAAAATTGAAAATCAAAACACACATCTAATCCTATATATATAAATATATACTTTAGAATATAAAAATTTCCTCAATGTAAATTTATTCTTTAAAAAAAAATAATCCCCCTCTTTTTAGAAACCTTCGAATAATTATTTTCCCTTCAGTTATAATCTCTTAATAAACGATGTAAATAAAGTTAAATATTTATTTCTTCATAATTAACACTAAATAACGCACCAATACCGTATCCTATCACACTGTAAGGTTTATTTTAGAACAAATTTTTAATCTGTTTACGTTTTGTGGAATATATCCCCCTCCCCCCCCCCCGCCTGTTTTGGTCTTGTATACAGCGGGTTATTAACGTGTATCATACAAGCTTTGATCTTAGTGATAACAGGTGACCAGAGAAGCAATAAATGTTGTTAAAAATGATCAATAATAAAAGTAGGAAATTCGAGTCTATTGTTTTTATTGTGTGTGTCCTTATACATACATACATACATACATACATACATACATATACTTTATCCCTCTCATGTACTCAGTACCAAGATGACCTGACCTCAAGAATCCATTATTCACCTCATTATAATTAGGTCAAGGTTAATTAAGACCAACATCCACACAGGTAAGTTAATGAGAGTTAATGAGATCGACTCCTATCTGTTGATTATGGTAAATAAATAATGTCCAAACTGGTTAATGCCCTAATTTGCATCTCTACCTGAAGATGTGAGAAAGTATATAACTGATTCTCTTAATAACGACACAAAGGTGGATTTTAAGAGGTCAATGAACACAAGCTACACCTTAATTAGACAGGTGAGAATATATAGCTACCTGTGTTACCTTTATGAATGGTTAATGGGGTTAATAACGAATAGAAAAAAAAACACATAAAAGGAATCGTTGTCATTATTCCTAGTTAATGGTAAAATAAACGTACAATTCTTGGAGATAATATTGACAAAGAGAATGAAACTATCTCTCAAGTGGTTATAAAAGAAAGATAAGATTCTAGTCAGTATCTCGCTCTCTTTAAATGAATAATGTCTCTCATAAGCAAGACATGAATCAGACGTAACTACCCTGTGATGACATTAACAAGCGATAATTAACTCCGGGTAGCCAAGTCTTTTTCTTAAATATTTATATCAATCAAGTACTGTTTTACTACTTGAACGACAGAAGACTTCATTTAAAGGTATAATTAAGCTCTTATTATGTCTAACTTATTTCTATAAACTTACAAATTATTATATACAGTACATAATTCTTTTATTTTTACTATTTAATTTAACTCCTCATTTAACTCTATCCTAATCAACAATAATTAACTCATACATTCCTATTAATTATCAAGCAATCATCATTTTAAAATTATATTGTTAATTAAAATTGAAACATAAACACAAATTAAGAACATACAAACATACGCTTCTCTTAGTGTAAACATAACAAGTTCCCATGTTGAAGAATTACACCGACATCAGAGACCATGTTAAAAAGCCTAAAATATTTTAAATACGATCATTAATTCCTATAATTAGTCAGAGTAATAATTAGCTTTATATATGGAGAATAAAATTATATTGTAGAGCGTTCCTTGGTCATTACTTTACCAATAGGTGTTGGGTATATGTGAGTGGAGGGCGGGCAGGCAGAGTAAGTGAAACGTGGCAGCCTGGGACCGTAGAGTTTTATAGCCTGGGTCCCGGGATGGTTGGTGATGCATCTCTCTCTCTCTCTCTCTCTCTCTCTCTCTCTCCTTGTACGTGTGTTTGTGTGTGTGTGTATGTGACGTCCAAGGACAGTCTTAGTACCTAATTATGTATCCAGTTAAAGACTTGAGGAATAAGACCACGGGATTACTACCACTACTACCACCACCACCACCTTCCCTCTCCCAAAGACTACCACCACCTCAACCAAATACTACCACTACCACCTCCTTCTCTCAACCATCCCTCGGCTAATCCCTAAGTAATTTCCTACATTACCCAGTTACCACGAGTAAATTTGGTAATGTTTTAGTTTAAAGTATTAAGTAAGATCTTCTATCATTTGCTTTTTTTACGGTTTAAGATGATTACGAGGAAGATTGTGATGGATAGTGTAGTTGGTGATTTGGGGTTAACTGGGGATGTTGATGTGTTGTGAGATTTGGGGGGATTTATGGGGGTTTTATGGGGTTTTGTGGGATTTAGGGGATTTAGGTGCTGGATTTGGTTCGAATTGTGAAGGGATTTTCTTTCTTCGTTTTGAGTTTTATTTTGTCTTCATTATGTGAGGACTTTCCCAATGGATTTTTTTATTTATTTTTTTTTTTACTTGCTTCATTAACAATATTTCCTTCGATAGATTTTCC
>NW_024740505.1:0-7702 GCF_018991925.1 Homarus americanus | reverse complement strand
TGTTTCATATATATTACATACTTCCAACAGTCCCTTACTGAACTATGATTGGTGGACTATTCTTTTAGCCCGCCAAATTACAGCCAATAGGAGAAGAGAACAGTCAGTCAGCACAACACCTCAACTTATGTTTTCCTGTTGGATTCTATTCCCCGTTACCTTCTTCAGAATGCGATGATATTGGAAATGTGATGGGCTGTGTGTGTGTTTATTTAACTCAGCATCTCCCGGAGTTCCAAATAGTGCAAAAACTACACTCTGGGGGACCCTATAGGGCTCGTGCTCTCAGAGGTCCTCTCAGGATGGCGCCTCAGAGAACCCTCACAGGTGCAGTAGCGCCCCCAGTGACCTTCCTAAGGGTGGCGGTGCCTCCAGGGGCTCTCTCAAGGTCGACAGTTCCCCTAGAGGTCCTCCCGGGGATGGTGGCATCTCTAGGGACCCTTTCAGAGGCGGTAAGTTCCCAGGGACCCTCTCAAAGCGGTGGTGCCTCCATGGTCCCTCCCAGGGACGGCAGCGCTGCCAAGGACCCTGCCAGGGAAGGGGGTACCTTCAGGCACCCTCCCAGGGGTGGCGACACGCCCAGGGACCCTCCCAGGAGCGGCAGCGACCCGAGGGACCCTTCCAGGGGCAGCAGGGCATTTAGAGACCATCTCAGGGACGGTGGAGCTCCATATTACACTTCCAGGGGCGGTGACATCCCCAGGGATCACCCAGCGACACTCCCGGGAGCAGCAGCACCTCCAGGGTCTTTCCGAGTGGGCGTCGGCGATCCATGGACACTCCCACGGAAGGGCGGTGTCCCCAGGAACCATCCCAGGGGTGGTGGCGTTCCTAGGGGCCCATTTTCTATGGGCGGTAGTGGCGCCTCCTAGACACTCCTAGGGACAGCAGCAGCGCCCATAGGGACTTCACAGTGCCCCCTCCCAGGGCAGCAGCGCCCCAGGCCTCCTAGAGGCGTGGTGGCCCCATAGACACTCCCAGGGACAGTGGCTCCCCCAGGGACTTTTGCAGAGACCCTCCACAGGGGTGGCGGCGCCCCAAGGACTCTCATAGGGACGGTGGCGCCTCTAGGGACCCTAACAGAGGCCGTGTCCCCCCAGGGACCCTTCCAAGGATACCAAGGACTCTATGGCATACTTGTTCGTTGTTTCATATATATTACATACTTCCAGCAGTCCCTTGCTGAACTATGATTGGTGGACTATTCGTTTAACCCGCCAAATTACAGCCAATAGGAGAAGAGAACAGTCAGTCAGCACAACACCACAACTTATGTTTTCCTGTTGGATATTATTCTCCGTTACCTTTTTCAGAATGCGATGATACTGGAAATGTCATGGGCGGTGTACTTATTTAACGTTGCATCTCCCAGAGTTCTAAATAGCACAAAACTACTGCACCCAGGGGCCCACAGGTCTGGTGCTCCCAGAGGCCCTCTCAGGAGCGGCGGTGCCCTCAGGGGCCTCCCAAGCATGGTGGCGCCACCAGGGGCCCACTGAGGGGCGTGGGAACCACGAGGGACTTTCTCAAGGGCTATGGCTTAACAAGTGACACTCCCAGGGACCCTCTAAGGGGCGGCGGCGCCCCCAGGGACCTTACCAGGTACAGTGACGCTCCCAGGAACCTTCCCACAGGCGGTGATGTCCCCATGGACACTTCCAGGGACAGCAACGCCCCAAGGGAACATACCCGGGGGGGGTGGCGTTCCCAGGGGTTCACTCAGGGGCAGCAGCGCCCCCTTGTACCTTCCCAGAGGCGGTGGTGCTCCCATAGACACTCCCAGGGACAGTGGCTCCCCCAGGGACTTTTGCAGAGACCCTCCACAGGGGTGGCGGCGCCCCAAGGACTCTCATAGGGACGGTGGCGCCTCTAGGGACCCTAACAGAGGCCGTGTCCCCCCAGGGACCCTTCCAAGGATACCAAGGACTCTATGGCATACTTGTTCGTTGTTTCATATATATTACATACTTCCAGCAGTCCCTTGCTGAACTATGATTGGTGGACTATTCGTTTAACCCGCCAAATTACAGCCAATAGGAGAAGAGAACAGTCAGTCAGCACAACACCTCAACTTATGTTTTCCTGTTGGATATTATTCCCTGTTACCTTCTTCAGGATGCGATGATACTGGAATTGTGATGGGCTGTGTATTTATTTAACTCAACATCTCCCAGAGTTCCAAATAGTGCAAAAACTACACTCGGGGACCCTACAGGGCTCGTGCTCTCAGAGGTCCTCTCAGGGACGGTGGCACCTCAGAGAACTTCACAGGTGCAGTAGCGCCCCCAGTGACCTTCCTAAGGGTGGCGGTGCCTCCAGGGGCTCTCTCAAGGTCGACAGTTCCCCTAGAGGTCCTCCCGGGGATGGTGGCATCTCTAGGGACCCTTTCAGAGGCGGTAAGTTCCCAGGGACCCTCTCAAAGCGGTGGTGCCTCCATGGTCCCTCCCAGGGACGGCAGCGCTGCCAAGGACCCTGCCAGGGAAGGGGGTACCTTCAGGCACCCTCCCAGGGGTGGCGACACGCCCAGGGACCCTCCCAGGAGCGGCAGCGACCCGAGGGACCCTTCCAGGGGCAGCAGGGCATTTAGAGACCATCTCAGGGACGGTGGAGCTCCATATTACACTTCCAGGGGCGGTGACATCCCCAGGGATCACCCAGCGACACTCCCGGGAGCAGCAGCACCTCCAGGGTCTTTCCGAGTGGGCGTCGGCGATCCATGGACACTCCCACGGAAGGGCGGTGTCCCCAGGAACCATCCCAGGGGTGGTGGCGTTCCTAGGGGCCCACTTATGGGCGGCGGCGCCTCCAAGGACACTCCTAGGGACAGCAGCGCCTCCAGGGACTCTTACAGTGCCCCTCCCAGGGGCAGCAGCGCCCCCTTGTACCCTCCCAGCGGTGGTGGCGCCCCCATAGACACTCCCTGGGACAGTGGCTCCCCCAGGGACTTTTACAGAGACTCTCCACAGGGGTGGCGGCGCCCCAAGGACTCTCCTTGGGACGGTGGCGCCTACAGGGACCCTCCCAGAGGCGGTGTTTCCCCAGGGACCCTTCCAAGGGTACCAAGGACTCTATGGCATACTTGTTCGTTGTTTCACATATATTACATACTTCCAGCAGTCCCTTGCTGAACTATGATTGGTGGACTATTCGTTTAACCCGCCAAATTACAGCCAATAGGAGAAGAGAACAGTCAGTCAGCACAACACCACAACTTATGTTTTCCTGTTGGATATTATTCTCCGTTACCTTTTTCAGAATGCGATGATACTGGAAATGTCATGGGCGGTGTACTTATTTAACGTTGCATCTCCCAGAGTTCTAAATAGCACAAAACTACTGCACCCAGGGGCCCACAGGTCTGGTGCTCCCAGAGGCCCTCTCAGAAGCGGCGGTGCCCTCATAGGCCCTCCCAAGCATGGTGATGCTACCAGGAACCCACTGAGGGTCGGGGGCACCACGAGGGACTTTCACAAGGGCTGTGGCTTAATAAGTGACACTTCCAGGGACCCTCTAAGGGGCGGCGGCGTTCCCAGGGACCTTACCAGGTACAGTGACGCTCCCAGGAACCTTCCCACAGGCGGTGATGTCCCCATCGACACTTCCAGGGACAGCAGCGCCTCCTTCTACCCTCCTAGAGGCGGTGGCGCCTCCATGGACACTCCCAGAGACAGTGGCTCCCCCAGGGACTCTTGCAGAGATCCTCCACAGGGGTGGTAGCGCCCCATGGACCCTCCTAGGGACGATGGCGCCTCCAGGGACCCTTCCACAGGCGGTGTCCCCCCAGGGACCCTTCCAAGGGTACCATGGACCCTATGAAATACTTGTTCGTTGTTTCATATATATTACATACTTCCAGCAGTCCCTTGCTGAACCAGTGCCGGATTTAGACGTGTGGAGGCCCATGGGCATCCTCTTTGTGGAGGCCCCACTCATTATAACTACCCAAGAGGGTAGGGTGGCGCGTGAAGCGAGCCTAAACATCTGGGAGTTTTGGGGGGGCGCTGTAAGCCTCCCGGGAAAATTTTGAAATTTGAACACATCTTTGGAGAATTTTGAAGCTATATGCAGTTATATTGGGGAAATTAGAACATTGAGAAATTTTTAATTAACTGTATATTTATTGATAGTGTACAAATTCCCAACACACACACACACACACAAAAGTGAGACATGACTGGAGTCATTCATGTGGTTTCAAGTCAACCAGCCCTGATATAGCTACTACTGCACATGTCAAAAATTTGTGGAATTCTAAATATATTATTAGCAACACAAACAATAGCCTTCATTAAAAATTTACGGTTCATAGGAAAACCAGGTATTCATGAATTTCAAGGAGAAGCTAGCCTAATTTCTATCACGCTTCTTGCTGAACATAGTTTACGTGATGGAATAGGTAAACATGAATTTTAAAGAATGAATATAAAAATAATCCAAATGAATAAACAAATAAAAATATTGTAATATGTGGTGGCCCCTGGGCAGCTGCCCACTTTGCCCACTCCAGAATCCGGCCCTGTGCTGAACTATGATTGGTGGACTATTCTTTTAACCCCACCATATTACAGCCAATAGGAGAAGAGAGCAGTCAGTCAGCACAACACCACAACTTATGTTTTCCTGTTGGATATTATTCGCCGTTACCTTCTTCAGAATGCGATGATACTTGAAATGTGATGGGCTGTGTATTTATTTATTTAACTCAGCTCCTCCCAGAGTTCAAAATAGCGCAAAAACTACTGCACCCAGAGGCCCTACAGGTCTGGCGCTCCCAGCGGCCCTCTCAGGGACGGCGGCGCCTCAGGGACCCTCACAGGGGCAGTGGCGCCCCCAGGGACCCTCCAAAAGGTAGTGGTGCCCCACAGGGACTTTCTCAGAACGACGGCGCCCCTAGAAGTCCTCCCAGGAATGGTGACGTCCCTAGGGACCCTTTCAGAGACGGCAGGTTCCCCAGGGACCCTCCCAGGAGCAGCGGCGGACCCAGGGACCGTTCCAGGAGCTGCAGCGCACCAAGGGACCCTCTCAGGGACGGTGGAGCCCCCAAGGACCCTCCCAGGGGGGCGTCGAGATCACCAGGGATTACCCAGGGACACTCCCAGGGGTGGCAACATCCCCAGAGTCTTTCCCAGAGGGCGTCGGAGCCCCCATGGACACTCCCAGGGACAGTGGCGCCCCCAGAAACCATCCCAGGGGTGGTGGCGGTCCTAGGGGCCCACTCAGGGGCGAGGGCGCCCCCAGGGACCCTCCCACAGGCGGTAGCACCCCCATAGACACTTCCAGGGACAGCGGCGCCCCTAGGGACTCTCTAAGTGCCCCTCTCTGTGACGGCGGCACCTGCAAGGACCCTACCACGGACGACGGGCATGCTTGTTCGTTGTTTCATAAATATTACATACTTCCAGCAGTCCCTTACTGAACTATGATTGGTGGACTATTCTTTTAACCCACAAAATTACAGCCAATAGGAGAGGAGAACAGTCAGTCGGCACAAGACCTCAACTTATGTTTTCCTGTTGGATATTATTCTCCGTTAGCTTTTTCAGAATGCGATGATACTTGAAATGTGATGGGCTGTGTATTTATTTATTTAACTCAGCATCTCCCAGAGTTTCAAATAGCGCAAAAACTACTGCTCTCAGGGGCCCTGCAGCGCTCGCGCTCTCAGAGGCCCTCTCAGGGACCCTCACAGGTGCAGTGGCGCCCCTGGGACCCTCCTAAGGGTGGCGGTGCTTCCAGGGGCTCTCTCAAGGGCGACAGTTCCCCTAGAGGTCCTCCCAGGGATGAGGGCGTCCTTAGGGACCCTTTCAGAGGCGGTGAGTTCCCCAGGGACCCTCTCAGGGCGGTGGCGCCTCTATGGTCCCTCCCAGGGACGGCGGCGCTCCCAAAGAATCTCCTAGGGAAGGC
Source organism: Homarus americanus (assembly GCF_018991925.1). Classification (NCBI taxonomy): domain Eukaryota; kingdom Metazoa; phylum Arthropoda; class Malacostraca; order Decapoda; family Nephropidae; genus Homarus; species Homarus americanus. Next base: position 1,798 of record NW_024740505.1, on the reverse strand, counting down.
GGTGCCTCCAGGCACCCTTCCATGGGTGGCCACTCGACCAGGCACCCTTCCAGGAGCGGCGGCGACCTCAGGGACACTTCCAGGGGCAGCGGCGCTTTTAGAGACTATCTCAGGGACGTCCAAATGTACCTACAAATGGAAGATGGGGTTAAACAAGGGTAATATAAATAAGATACTTAAACTATCTTATCAAGACAAAAGAAGTTAAGAAGGACTTAAGAGTAATTTAGATTTAGGAAGGAACTTAGTAAACATTGGTTAGGTTTATAGATGAGACACACAAGTTACAGATTCCAATAGGTAAGGAATGTGTCTCACTAGGAAGGAGATCCTACTATTCTTAGCAAACAGTGTTGCCAAATATTTTCTTAACTAATACTTGTTATTCACATTTTTTACAATAAACTATAATTTATGTACCTTGATATAGCCGGGAATTCCTGGATGTACATTTAATTAGATATTGTATATGAGGCGATGTAATTTCCTCTGTATTTTGTAACACATTTTACTATGATTAAGTCTCTATGTGTTCCCGCCTTTTGTAAGTTAATTTTCACCTGTTTTGTGTTAATGTGAGTCAGGTGAGTTTTCAATTGAGTTTCGGCGCTCAAAAGACCCACTATTGTATAATCTAACTTGCTATTGTTTTTTTTTTTTTTACTTCGCTCCTGTTGTGTTTTTATTTCGGAAGCAGAAGCTATTTACATTGTTTTTATTTTTCAGTTCAATAAAATGAAACAAAATAGAAGGGAACTGTTAATACCACTCGACAATGCTAAGGTCAAAGAAAATAAACTTTATTATTCATATTTTGTTCCTTGAAAAACTGTGTTGATCAATATCTTGTAGTGATTATCTCAATATATTTCTGATATTATCCCAGCCAGATGTCAAGTGTCTTACCTCAGTCAAGTATCAAGTGTCTAACCTCAGCCAGATGTCAAACGTCTTAACCCAACTATGTGTCAAATACAGACTCCTCAAAGCTCACACAACTCGTCTGTTACCCGTAGTTGGGACACGGTTATGTAGCGTCTGGTTATCTCGGGTCAATAACGCCCCCCTAATACACGTGATCACTTTACCCTCAAGTTTTTCCCTCAAAGTCGCTCAAGACAACGAGACACTGAATACTGTTGTCTGTGTTGTCTACTTCACCATCACATCCCATCCTCTCTCACAATGTTTTCGTGAAAATAAACCATTAATATCTGTTTAAATAATTTTTCTAGTGAGAATTACAATTAGTTGAGGGATTTACTCATACCCAAATGAAATTAGCAGTAAACGGAAACCTCTTGTTGTTGTTGAATGGCGAGATAACTTTACTAACGGATGGATTAGCCGTGAGTACTTGATGTCACCACAAAGTCAATGTTCTAAACGGGTGCTCAGTTGATTATATATTGAGGAAAATTATATTCTCTCGCTCCTCGACATTGAAATTAATTGACTAGATAACTGACCTGAAACACAGTAGCCAATAGGAGACTACCGCGCCGCACACCACCGGGATTTACACAATTTTCATTTTCTGTCGCTGTAAGACCTGGCCGTTGTGTTATTCCTTCCTTGACGAACAATACTTCTAAATTATATTCAAGGTATTTAGATTAGCTGACGAGAGTGATATTTTTATTGATGAAATTTTCCTTTTGCTAATAGTCTCACCCATTTTCTACTGAGTCACACATCAGTAAAGTAACCAATGATTTACTTGGTGCAGATCCCAAGCCGCTAGTTAATCCCTGAAGGTAAGATACATTTCCACATTATATTTCAGGTCAGTCAAGAC
>NW_024740504.1:0-17111 GCF_018991925.1 Homarus americanus | reverse complement strand
TTTGGAGTGGTCTTGAGTTTGAGTTGGTGGCGTGGGGTTTGGAGTAAGGGGGGGGAGGAAAGAATTGGTCTTAAGTTAGGTTAGGTTGATTGGGTTAGGTTAGGTGGGAATCGGTGGGTGTGGGCTGAGGAGAGGTTAGGTTATTAGGTTAGGTTGATTTGGTTAGGTTGGGTGGGAATCGTTGAGTGAGGGTTAAGGAGAGGTTAGGTTTAATTTGGGGGGAAATTGTTGGGTGTGGTTATAGGGAAGATATTAATATAAGGGAGGTGGGAGGGGAGTGTTGGTCTGTTTAATACTTAAAGATGGAAATTCTGGGGTGCAGAGATGAGGTCTAAATTTTCGAGTGACAGTGAGCGAGGTGGTGGTATGAGTGTTGTGTATGCAAATGAGGGAAGGGCAGTTACGTGACTGTGTGTGGGGGAGTCGGGAGGTTGAGGGGAGTGTGCTAGGTTCGTGTCGGGGTTGATTTCTGTTTCCTTTGGGGTAGTGTCGTATAGGTTTACTTTGATTATTGATTTGGTTGGATGAGTGTATTGAATAATTTTTTTGCTGTCAGGTGTATAGGGAGACAGGGGGGAGGTGTTCTTCCTCTTTGGTCTAGGGGTCTTGACCACTATTTCTGTGGGGGGAAGGGCTGCCATTTTATTCTTGGGAGTCTGGGGTGTTAGGGGAGGATCGGGTTTGGTTTGGGTGTTCAACGTAGTCAAGTGGGAGAAGTCGGGTGTAGGCAAGGTCGAGGTGGAGGGGCCGGTATGTTTTGGACTGATTACTTTGGGGAGTGAGGTAATGGTAGAATGGTGAGATAAGTCAGGTGTAGGCATGGCAGAAGTGGAGGGGAGGAGGGAGACAGTGGATTCTCTGGGGGGTGGGGGGGGCATGTTGGTACGGTCGGAGATGGGGGCAGTGGGGAAGATGAGGTCGGGACCGGTTCTAAAGGAGTCAGGAATGTTTATGGTAGGGAGGCCGTTAGCCTTCAAACCCTCAATTACCAGATTTAGAAAAAGTGATCTATTACCGTTGCTTAGGGAATGTGCCAGAAGTATGATGGTGGTGATTTTTGCGTCAGTGTCGGGGGAAGGGAGGGGGGCGGTCAGGTTGTTGGTCCAGCAAGTGCGGGTGGAGAGAGTCGTGGGAGTAGGGAGTGAGTGGTGGGGAGGAGGAGGAGGTGCAGGGGGAGGTGAGGGTAGGCGTAGGCGGGGAGGGAGAGGTGTTGTGCTGTTGTTGAGTCTGATTTGGCACTTGTTGCTGACGGCAGAGTGTGGGCCTTTACAATTGCAGCATCTAGTAACAGTGGCAGTGCAGTTTCTGTATGAGTGGCCTTGATTGGCACATTTTGAACAGGTTAGTGAGTTACTGCAACGGTTGGTGGTATGTCCAAATTGATAGCAGTTGTAGCATTGGTGGACTGGGATGTAGTGTTGGAATTCGATGTTATGTGAGGGGATGATGTTATTGCCGAATTTAATTCCGTTGGATTTCAATATGATGGCGTCAGTTTGTGTAGCTGTAGTGATTTTCAACATGGGGAGAGTTCCCATCCGGGCTGCATATGTCATTTGGGAGGTGTTGTGTGTGTTGAGTTCTGTCAATAGGTTAGGATTGTCAAGGATATGGGGGATGATTTTTCTACATATGAGGGTGCATTTTGCGCGGTATTCGGGTGAGCTGAGGACCGTTAAGCCATTGTCTTTTAGTTTTTTGTTCAATGCTGGGGAGTGGAATAGGTCGGCGTCTTCGTCATTCTGTACAAATATTTTAATAATGTCGTCATTGGTGAAGGAACGTATTTGGAAGATCAAAGTCAGCTGGAAAACGAGTGAAGCGAGGTCTGTGCACTGTTGGATGGTACGGTCCACTTTGAGTTTAATTGAAGGCATGTTGACTGGTGGAATTGGAGATTTATGGAGATCTCCCCTAACAAATTGTCCCTAATTTCCTGCGCCCCTCACGTAGGGGAGGCCCTGCACTATCACAGAGGTCCCCAGGCGAATCGGCAGGCTGTGCTGACCCCCCGCCCTTCACACAAACACGCACTAGCGAGGTGTGGGGACAGAGGGCGTTTCCAGACGAATACTCCCCTGTACGTCAACTGACAGGGGAATAGGTCCTTTCACGGCACGGAAGATAAAGGTTAGAGGGGTAGAAAAAGGTCTGAAAACTTACTGCTGACTCTTTCTTCACACCAAGCCCCTCAGCAGCATTCGGGGTTCCTAAGGGAGGTCCGATACTGTAGGAGAGGCTCAATGTGTCGATTGAATCAACAGAATTGTCAGTTGGAGAATGGAGTCAGGTGCTTGTGATTTCCAAGGTTGGTGGGAAGGTGGGAGAGGTCCCAGAACTAGCGAATCAGCTATGTCCGTTTGATCTCCGGCTTCCCCGTCGCTCTGCGTGTCTGCTCTCTGTGGTGGTCCTGGCTCCAATGGGCTTCGCCCACGGTTTGGTGGGAGTAGGTGGCGTGCTGTGGACGCAGCGGTAGTATCGTTCATCCAAGGCCGTCCCTCCCTCTTGGAGGTGGGGCGTAGCTTGCGGATGACGCATGCGGCACTCGTGGCCAATGAGGTGGCCACTGAGGTGGAGAATGTCTGTATATAAGCCCGGCCGCCTGCCGGGCCGCCCGTATTGACTATTTCGTCGTCGAGATGGCCCGTACTAAACAGACTGCCCGCAAGTCCACTGGAGGCAAGGCTCCACGGAAGCAGCTTGCCACCAAGGCAGCTCGCAAGTCCGCCCCAGCCACCGGTGGTGTCAAGAAGCCCCATCGTTACAGGCCCGGAACCGTCGCCCTTCGTGAGATCCGTCGTTACCAGAAGAGCACAGAGCTACTCATCAGGAAGCTGCCCTTCCAGCGCCTGGCGCGTGAGATCGCCCAGGATTTCAAGACTGACCTGCGCTTCCAGTCGTCTGCCGTCATGGCTCTGCAGGAAGCCTCTGAGGCTTACCTGGTGGGTCTTTTCGAGGACACCAACCTGTGTGCCATTCACGCCAAGCGCGTTACCATCATGCCCAAGGACATCCAGCTGGCCCGGCGCATCCGCGGAGAGCGTGCTTAAGTCCTCTTCCTTGGGGAAAAAGAAAAAGCACAACAAAACCTACCAGACATCTATAACTCGGCCCTTCTCAGGGCCAAAGAACTGTTCTGAAGATAATTTTCCTGACAATCGAAATGGTTGGTGGTAGGAGAGCGTTAATTTCGGTTACCCAAATCGCCTAACGGTAAGTTGGTAACAGTCGTGCAGGCACGAATGTATAGTAGGTCATCAATTCGGGAGGTGGGTGGGGGCAAAAAACAAGAGCTAGTAACAAATTAATATATAAAGAATAAGTAAGTAAATAAATAACTAAAATAAAAGAAAATTCAATAAAATAAAATAAAATGAATTGTTTACATGAAATAGGCGTGCTGCAAACAAGAAATGAAACCCAAACACACTCCATGTATGTCACTTTGCAGTGGGTGTAAAAGTACTCCACGCAGAATTTATTTATTTATTTATAATGTTTCGATTTAGTCCTGTTTCTACGCCAATAGAGAATGCAGATTATTATAATTTTTTTTATTTATTTCCCTCTCAATATATCACTGTCGGTAACTGTCTCTTTAACATGTAACTGTGGCTCCGAAGGAGCCGATTAAGTTGTAGTAGTGGGATGGCGTGTTTGTTGTGCACAAGTAACCTCTTACTTGGAAGAGGTGTACTTGGTGACAGCCTTGGTGCCCTCAGACACGGCATGCTTGGCCAGTTCACCGGGCAGCAAGAGTCGGACAGCTGTCTGGATTTCCCGACTTGTAATGGTGGAGCGTTTGTTGTAGTGCGCCAGGCGGGAAGCCTCGGCAGCGATGCGCTCGAAGATGTCGTTCACGAAAGAGTTCATGATGGACATAGCTTTGGAGGAGACTCCTGTGTCGGGGTGCACTTGCTTCAGTACCTTGTAGATGCAGATGCTGTAGCTTTCCTTCCTCCTGCGCTTCTTCTTCTTGTCACCCTTGGCAATGGCCTTCTGGGCCTTTCCAGCCTTCTTGGCAGCCTTTCCGGAAGTTTTGGGAGGCATGGCGGCACAGTTACTCGTGGCGCGGAGCGAGAGAATTGAAAACTGGCCCGACTAACTTTTCCTTATATACCGAGCGGGCCGCTCAGGATCAGACTGGCTGCAGCTACGGCTCTCTTACATTGGTTGGGTCCGCGAGACGGCCACCTGGCCTGATCCTGAGCTTGGTATAAAAGACCAAGGTGGCGGGCGGAAATTTAACCCCTATCACGAAAAGCAGCAGCAGCAACATGTCAGGACGCGGCAAGGGAGGCAAAGTGAAGGGCAAGTCAAAGTCCCGTTCTAGCAGGGCCGGACTCCAGTTCCCCGTGGGTAGAATCCACCGTCTCTTGCGTAAGGGCAACTATGCTGAGCGCGTTGGTGCAGGTGCCCCTGTGTACCTTGCAGCCGTCATGGAGTACCTGGCAGCAGAAGTGCTCGAGCTGGCCGGTAACGCCGCCCGCGACAACAAGAAGACCCGCATTATCCCACGCCATCTTCAGCTTGCCATTCGCAATGACGAGGAGCTGAACAAGCTCCTGTCTGGAGTCACCATTGCCCAAGGGGGTGTCCTTCCTAACATCCAAGCTGTGCTCCTCCCCAAGAAGACAGAGAAGAAATAAGAACCCAAGGTTCGTTCACACAAGACAACCTAACCAAACAGGCTCCTTTCGGAGCCACAGGATATCACTTAAAGAGAGAAATATACGACATCAACGTTTTGCAGGATAACACTCTATTTTACGTCAAATTAGCATAGTATTGTGGAAATAGAGTGAAATTGATTTTGAATGGTGTAGATGTGAAGGGCGGTTGTGGGGGCCTGGGGTGGGGGACTTAAACGGGACTTAGAAGGGCGCAGAAGCAGCAGCAGCAGCCAGGGAGGCGACCTTATTTTCACTCTGGTTCATTGACAGTACACATTTACCAGCAGCATACATTGGAGTCATATTCTAACTGTTGACTAATCAGTGTGTGGGCTAGCCAATTTGGGATAAACAGCAAGAATGTAATGTCCTCAATGAAGTAATGACATAGTTCAAGATGTCTTTGACAGTGTCACATTCAATAATATAGTGCTTTAAAGGTGTATCACAAAGTTTACATGCTGAGTGTTCCGGTATGGGTACAGCGTTACTAACTAGCCAGATGTGTCTGTATCCTAACCTAATTCTGGCCACGACTACATCACACAGGCAAGTTGTTTGGACACTCTTCCTAGCCCCCTTGGTCCCTGTTCACCTACCTACTGTAGCAGTAAGTAGGTACCTGTTGTAAATCGAAAGGTTGCCAATTCGTAATCATGGAAAGTTGATTGAGCTTCTAAACTTGAACTGACATAATCCGAGGAGTGGTGATCCGAGGATCACAGACACTATCTCTCCCACTACAAATCCCTTCCTAACCTCCTGCTCCTTCCTCTGTCCTCCCCAAATTTAACCATGCTATCGCAAAGGTAATAATACAGGTAGAGACAACAACATATTTTCCTATTGTCTTATTATATATTAATAACAGAAACGCTGCCGCCATCCCGGAGGCTATACATTGTCTCACTGTTCATTACCTCCACAATTCTTCCTCTTACTTCTTCTTCCATCAATACTTTATTAACGGTGTATGTAAGTTTCACCATGTATTGCACTACAGCGGTAGAGCAAAGTATATTTTGTTAGCAATAAACCAAAAGCATATTTTATGGCCTAATCATCACTACATAGAACACCACCCATAAAGCATGATACTAGTAGACCACAAACTGCTATAAACACCCAAAGCATATTTTATTGCCTAATCATCACTACATAGAACACCACTCATAAAGCATGATACTATTAGACCACAAACTGCTATAAACCCCAATAATATAATAGACTATACTAGTGACTATAATTGTGTTACCCAATATTTTACGAAATAATACTATAAAACATAATAATAAACACACTATTAGTGTATATTAGTTGAATGCACAATCTGATGAGAAGTAAAAAAAAAACAACAACATAACAATAACCTATAAAGAGTGTAGAGTATTTTTGTGCAAACTATTATACTAGTAGATGGTCTAAGATAACTGTATGTGAAGGAAAAGGTGTGCTCTCCACTCAAACTTTCTTTTTATGAAATCTCCAACTCCCCAGCTGAGCGGTACGCCCAATGGGAAACAAAACGTGGCACATAACACGCCGCCCACCAGCTCTGGCTCGGTGAATAGGAATCAGTAATCAGGCGGAGTATAAACAACACCGCCGCCAATGTGCTCCTCCCATCTCTGAGGAAATCTGGTGGGCAACTTAGTATTATATTAGTATGTAATAATAATAACAATAATAAAAATAATAATAATAATAATAATAATACTAATAATAATAAGAATAATAATAATATTAATAATAATAATATTAATAATAATAACATGCAATTACATTTTATAACACATACTAACAAAATAGTGTATAGCCTACTATACTTAACTATAATAGGTTAGGTTGCGTAGGAGGATCTAAAAAGTACAGTAGTATATACACACACACACACACATACATATAGACAACAAACTAAATTAGAAACCACACGCCAGTGAAGTTATCAAATCCTCCAGTTTCCGTCTCCACCTCCTACGCCGACTCAAGTCCCTCGGTGTTCCTGCACACGAGCTCCTCAGTGTTTACACAACATTCATACTTCCCAAGCTCACCTGGTCTTCTACCCTAAATGCCACACAACGTAAACACCTAGAAAAAGTGCAAAAGAGGCCATGCAAGATTATTCTCTACCCTTCCTACTCCACATATCAAGAAGCGCTCAACACACTGACCGACCCTTTAGACTCTCACTGACCATCACCACGACCTCATCTGCAAATTTGGTAAGAAGCTTCTACACCATCCCCGACACCGGCTCCTACTACCACCTGAGATCCCTAGTCCGAGAATTGCTCTTCGACACCACAACCGCATCCAGCCCATACGTGCACGAACTGATCTCTATAAGAACAGCCCAGTCCCAACCATTGTAAAAATTATCGATAAATTGTAATAAATCAGTGTACTCACTCCCAGTAAACACTACTCCTTGCACTGTCACTATGTTGAAATGAACTGTAGTTTGAGCTTTTCCCCAGCTAGTTATTATATGTCTTATTTGTGTCACTCATGTTACTTGTATATTATTTGTAATTCGTAACCCATTCCCCAAATATGTAACTGTATATTTTCAGCCTTCTGGCTGCCAAGCACTTTCAATAAACCGTTAATTATTATTATTATTATTATTATTATTTATATGTTGGCCCATACCAACTCACTCCCCTGAACCCTCCTCCCCACCGGACTATCAACAAGTTCTTGCCATAAGGTACTACCTCATTTGGCAAAGGAATGGAACCAGTGATGAATAGTGGTGAACAGTGCTTAACTCAGTGAAAAACAACTCGGCAGTTGAGTCTTACCCAAGCTAGCTAACCACCTTCACACAGTGAGGTCCCAGGTACCCGGTTATACTTCCCCTGAGACTCCACGATAGAGAGGCCTGGGACCACACCTCACCCACTTGAATGAGTGAGTCATGTGGACCACGTGGTGTCCCCAAGATGCTACGACACCACGTAGTGAATGTTTTGATACAGCATCATCATGTGAAGTTCCTCATAACACCATCTGTGAGGTAACTGCTACATCATCAGGCCCCTCATAACGCCATCTGTGAGGGAGTTACTACACTACGTGTCTGGTGTTCAACACCTCACCTTACATGATCTATGCGTGCAAACATTAATCTGTATGTTCACTGTGTGCTCCTTCACCTTTCTCTAATGAGGGCTTTTGTTAAACCACCAATGTATGTACTAAGTCAATTGTGTCCAATGTATACTTTTGAAAAGCCCTTGTTTGGGTTAGGTAGGAGAGAGTAGTCGTCATTATTGTCCAAGCCACATTATTTATTTCTATATATAAGTAATGTAGGCTGGTTTTTAAATACCTCAATCCCCTAACGGTGCCGTTTGTATATTAAGAAATACCGAAGCCATACAGTACAACACCAGCGAATATGAAGTATCACTGTAACCGGCAACTGTTACTCACTCATACCTACATACATATATAGAGTCTTTACAGAATGATAGCAGACACGGGGAAGACGAACAACAAGAGGAGAAGAGATAGAAGAAAATCAACTTCAAGCTAAGAAGAAGAATACCAAGACATTTCCTCCAAACAAGAAAACAACACACACACAATCAAGCCGACCAAACACTGAGAAACCATGGCGGAACCCAACATGCACCGGACGCTTGACCTGACTCTATCCTGCCGCATCCAGGCGAGTTGCTGCTTAAAGTCCCTCACGCAAGCGCTGTTTAGCCACTGCACCTATTCTATCCTCCTAAAATTCACTTCAATCCCCCCTGCTACTAGCATGTTATGTATGTATGTATGTATGTATGTATGAATGAATGCTAACTGCAACTTTGCGTATTAAAACTCATTACTCTTACCGAAGTAATATAGTGCGTGGTTATGTTATGTCATGTTAGGATAGATTATAAACTACATTGGGTTACATTTCGTGAGGTTCGGTGACGCTACAGGAAGTTAGGTGAGGTACCTGGAGGTTAGGTGGATGTTGACTGACTGACTGACAATTATTAGGAAGTGGTTCCAACACGTTCACACACAACCTATACTCATACCACAAGTCCAGAATTAGAGAGGATCATGTTATTGGATATATTTTCAACGATTTACTCAGTGTCTAACCAACTCTTTAGCGATTTAAATGTGGAGCTAAAATTAGGTCCGTATATTTGTTTGTCGTGGTGGTGGTGGTGGTGTGCGCCCGTCCATCAGGTTGATTAACCACCAAAACCATAAAGGGTGCGGCCCTGCCGTTTCAGGGCATAAACCACATCCATGGCGGTGACGGTCTTCCTTTGTGCGTGCTCGGTGTAGGTGACGGCGTCACGGATGACGTTCTCCAGAAACACCTTGAGGACGCCGCGGGTCTCCTCGTAGATGAGGCCGGATATACGTTTAACACCTCCACGCCGAGCTAGACGACGAATGGCGGGCTTGGTGATACCCTGGATGTTGTCACGAAGCACCTTACGATGACGCTTGGCGCCACCCTTTCCAAGTCCCTTGCCTCCTTTGCCTCGTCCAGTCATGTTGTTGTGGTTGCTACTACAGGTGGTCCTGGTGTGGCTTCGCCGATCGATCGAAAATGCTAGTGACAGGGGGGAAGGAGGTTCAGGAGAAGAATAAAGGGAGGATTGAAGTGAATTTTAGGAGGAGAGAACAGATGCAGTGGCTAAACACCGCTTGCGTGAGGGATTATAAGTTGGAGGCAGCAGCAACTCGCCTGGACGCGGCAGGGAGGCGACAAGACACGGCCAGGCTAGCGTCAGGTCAAGCGTCAGGTGCATGTTGGGTTGGGCAATGGATATACAGTGCTTGGTCGGCTTGAATGTGTGTTTTGGTTTCTTGTGTGGAGATGTCTTGGTCTTCTTAGCTTGATATCGAATTTCTTCTCACTCTCCTCCTCTTCTTGCTCTCTTGGAGTGTCCATTCGTTTGTGTTTGGGTCTTGTTGTTCGTCTTCCTCGTGTATTAGGTTCTCATAGGTGTGGAAGAAGTCAGAGACGGTGAGGTTGACCACGTGGGCTTCAGCTCCACGGGCCACGTGGTGTTCTTGGTTCTGTGTGGTGGGCGTCTTCTCTTGAGTTTTCTTTACTTGGTTTTTCTTTTCTGCTGGTTTTTTCTTTTCTTGGGAGCGTACAGCAAGGAGGGCCTCTTTGTAGCTCAGTTTTTCTCAAGACGAGCCTTGGCTACCCTGCATTCCTCCTTCCATTTGGGGTGTGTCCCATGGAGAGTGTAATGATAGTACCATTTTTTTTTTCTTTCTGTGTTAAAGAAGTGGTGTCCAGGGCTGCCACATGAGCAGGTGGTTCACTTTGCGCCTCACACTTGTTTACAGTGTGTCTGACAGTGTTGGTGATTTAGGACTGTTTTCATCTGTGCTGAATCGAATTTAAAATGCTAGTGACAGGGGGGAAGGAGGTTCAGGAGAAGAATAAAGGGAGGATTGAAGTGAATTTTAGGAGGAGAGAACAGATGCAGTGGCTAAACACCGCTTGCGTGAGGGATTATAAGATGGAGGCAGCAACAGCAACTCGCCTGGACGCGGCAGGGAGGCGACAAGACAAGCCAGTTGCTGCCAGGCCTGGTCAGGTCATGTCAGGTCAGGTAACAGTGTGGTTGGGCTGGGCAAATGATGTTCATGCCTATTATTCATTTGATTGTGCTTAGTTTTGTGGAGGGGATGTCTTGGTCTTCTTAGCTTGATGTCGATTTTCTTCTCTCTCTCCTTCTCTTCTTGCTCTCTTGAATTGTCCATTCGTTTGTGTTTGGGTCTTCTTGTTCGTCTTCCTCGTATTTTAAGTCCTCATAGGTGTGGAAGAATTCAGAGAGGGAGAGGTTGACCACGTGGGCTTCAGCACCACTGGCCGCGTGGGCTTCAGCACCACTGGCCGCGTGGGCTTCAGCACCACGGGCCACGTGGTGTTCTTGGTTCTGTGTGGTGGGCTGCTTCTGTTGAGTTTTCTTTTCTTGGTTTTTCTTTACTGCTGGTTTTTTCTTTTCTTGGGAGCGTACAGCAAGGAGGGCCTCTTTGTAGCTCAGTTTTTTCTCAAGACGGGCCTTGGCTACCCTGCATTCCTCCTTCCATCTGGGGCAGGTCCGGTCGGCGGAGGAGTGTGGGCCACCACAGGCAACGCATTTTTTCTCTGTGTTGGGGCAGGCCGTGTAGCGGTGTCCAGGGCTGCCACACATGGAGCAGGTGTCTTCCTGCGCCTCACACTTGTTTACAGTGTGTCCATAGTGCTGGCATTTGTAACACCGTTTCGGTCTGCAGTAGGGCTTGACTGGCATAGTTACCCACGCCAGTTGAGCTTCCTGGGGTAGGGTGGAGTGGTGTCCGATGAGGGCAGTGGTATCGGACAGCTTCTTCACAACTTGGAGCTGCTGCTCCTTGAGGAGCTCACTCAGCTCTGCTTTGTCCATGTGGGCAATTTCGGCGTGGGAGATTACACCCAGCTTCAAGTTGTCCCACATGAAGGCAAACATTTTAAAAGGAATGCCGTTGATGTCTGGGATCTCCGCGAGTTGAGCGGGCATGCCCATCTCGGCGAAGGTGATCTTGATGTCACCATGGAGCTTTAGGCGTTCTACCTTGGTGACCCCCACGATCCCATTAGCTTCGAAAAACTTCTGGAGAACTAGGAGGTTTAGTTTCTTGGGGCAGGTCGGCGTGTCCGGACGTATCCGCGCCACGTTAACAAACTCGTATCCGTTCATGGTGAGGGAGAGAGAGTGTCTGATTCGCCGAATCGAATCGAAAAATGCTAGTGACAGGGGGGAAGGAGGTTCAGGAGAAGAATAAAGGGAGGAGTGAAGTGAATTTTAGGAGGAGAGAACAGATGCAGTGGCTAAACACCGCTTGCGTGAGGGATTATAAGATGGGGGCAGCAGCAACAACCCGGCTGGACGCGGCAGGGAGGCGACAAGACAAGGCCAGGCCAGCGTCAGGTCAAGCGTCAGGTCAAGCGTCAGGTCAGGCGTCAGGTGCGTGTTGGGTTGGGCAATGGATGTTCAGTGCTTGGTCGGCTTGATTGTGTTTTGGTTTCTTGTGTGGAGGGGATGTCTTGGTCTTCTTAGCTTGATGTCGATTTTCTTCTCTCTCTCCTTCTCTTCTTGCTCTCTTGAATTGTCCATTCGTTTGTGTTTGGGTCTTCTTGTTCGTCTTCCTCGTATTTTAAGTCCTCATAGGTGTGGAAGAATTCAGAGAGGGGGAGGTTGACCACGTGGGCTTCAGCACCACTGGCCGCGTGGGCTTCAGCACCACGGGCCACGTGGTGTTCTTGGTTCTGTGTGGTGGGCTGCTTCTGTTGAGTTTTCTTTTCTTGGTTTTTCTTTACTGCTGGTTTTTTCTTTTCTTGGGAGCGTACAGCAAGGAGGGCCTCTTTGTAGCTCAGTTTTTTCTCAAGACGAGCCTTGGCTACCCTGCATTCCTCCTTCCATCTGGGGCAGGTCCGGTCGGCGGAGGAGTGTGGGCCACCACAGGCAACGCATTTTTTCTCTGTGTTGGGGCAGGCCGTGTAGCGGTGTCCAGGGCTGCCACACATGGAGCAGGTGTCTTCCTGCGCCTCACACTTGTTTACAGTGTGTCCATAGTGCTGGCATTTGTAACACCGTTTCGGTCTGCAGTAGGGCTTGACTGGCATAGTTACCCACGCCAGTTGAGCTTCCTTGGGTAGGGTGGAGTGGTGTCCGATGAGGGCAGTGGTGTCGGACAGCTTCTTCACAACTTGGAGCTGCTGCTCCTTGAGGAGCTCACTCAGCTCTGCTTTGTCCATGTGGGCAATTTCGGCGTGGGAGATTACACCCAGCTTCAAGTTGTCCCACATGAAGGCAAACATTTTAAAAGGAATGCCGTTGATGTCTGGGATCTCCGCGAGTTGAGCGGGCATGCCCATCTCGGCGAAGGTGATCTTGATGTCACCATGGAGCTTTAGGCGTTCTACCTTGGTGACCCCCACGATCCCATTAGCTTCGAAAAACTTCTGGAGAACTAGGAGGTTTAGTTTCTTGGGGCAGGTCGGCGTGTCCGGACGTATCCGCGCCACGTTAACAAACTCGTATCCGTTCATGGTGAGGGAGAGAGAGTGTGTGGGCTTCGCCCACGGTTTGGTGGGAGTAGGTGGCGTGCTGTGGACGCAGCGGTAGTATCGTTCATCCAAGGCCGTCCCTCCCTCTTGGAGGTGGGGCGTAGCTTGCGGATGACGCATGCGGCACTCGTGGCCAATGAGGTGGCCACTGAGGTGGAGAATGTCTGTATATAAGCCCGCCCGCCTGCCGGGCCGCCACTCATCACATCGCTCCTGAACGAAGAAGACCTCTCAACAAGACCTCCTGCTGGACCCGGAACTCTGAAGACCGCCCTCTCCCTTGTACCATTGTTGGCCATCTTCCCGGACCGGACCACCCACGACTGTCATCGTCCACAACAACTCACGAGCGTTCTCGGTTTATCGAGCATTAGCTTGCCCTCCCCACTGGTGGTGTGAGTGACCCACACTCCAGCTGGAGAGCAGTTATAGCGCGATATTCCCGGCGTGGTTTGAGCTCTTTTCCTTCTACTACCATTTTTCCTTTTTCGCTCTGGCCTAGGGACCTGCACCCTCAAAAGTGTATTCGTCCTGCGGTCCCCCCTGTAACTGTTCACCTCCCTCCCAGGAGATTGTGAACACGAAAGGGGGTCGGAGCAAAACCCTCCCCAGCCGAGTCTTTCCAGGAAAACCGTGATCGTGCGGGTCCACCTGGAAAGAGGGTCGCAATCCTTATCCTTCCCAAATAGGCACACTTAGCTCACGTCTATAAGTGAGCAGTCACATACACTAGGAAGTAGGCTTCCCCAATCGGGGCTCCGTGAGAGAAGCTCAGGAACCACTCTACGACCACCAGCTAGTGGGGAGTGCTGTAATTCCTTTGCTGTTTACTCAACCGGAATAGGTAGGATCTAAATAAAAAAAAAAAAAAAAAAAAAAAAAAAAAAAAAAAAAAAAAAAAAAAAAAAAAAAAAAAAAAAAAAAAAAAAAAAACAACAACAACAACAACAACAACAACAACAACCCGGTTATGGAGCGCGTACGCCCTCCTAACCGCGATCCCCGCCTGAACCGCCAACCTGACGACCCGAACCACGACAGGCTTCGCACAGAGAAAGCAGACCAGTTACGCGCCCTCAACGAAGCCCTGAAAAGTAGGAACTCTGCCACCACCTCCAACAACTCCACCACCACCACCACCTCCACCACCACCACCACTGCTACCGCTACTGAGGACAACTGGACGAAGGTAGAAAATAAGAAACGCCGACGTGCCTCTTCGGGAAACGATTGCCGTCAAGCAGCCCCCAAGGCACCCATCACCACCACCAGCTCACCTCCAACGACACTGCCAAAATTCCGGATCACGAAAACGGACGCAAAAACAACATATGCCGCCGTCACAGAGATGGAAAAGCAAAACCCACTGGCCAAGTTCTCAGTGCGGCCCAACCTAAAGGGGGAGATGATCGTTCACCCCAAAGACAAGAACTCCGCCACCACCCTCGACACTTACCTACAAAACACCACCACCATCACTTCAACCAAGCTAGACCCCGCCCAGAAACTGATGAAGTCGGTAGTCCTCCGTTACCCAAAGGAACTACCTCTCGAACCCCTGGAGAACCACCCGAAGATCCTAAAAGCCGAGAGATGCTCTCCCCTGTCCGACAAGACGGCCACCACGAAACAAGTCCTCATAACGCACTACGGCTCACCCCCCAGCACCATAGACCTCAAAACCTGGGGGACCTACGAAGTGAGGCCCTTCGTCCCAGAGCCCCTGCGATGCTTCAGATGCCAGAAATACGGGCACCATCAGACAAGGTGCACGTACAGGGAAATCTGCGCAGTCTGCGCACAGATGCACGGCACACAGTCCTGCCTCACCAAACTGAAAAATGGGGAAAAAATTGCCCCCAAGTGTGCCAACTGCGGGGGCAAACACCACGCCTGGAATCCTGGATGCTCCGAGAGAACAAAGAGGGTCCAGGCAAACCGACCAGCAGCAAGACCGGCCCCCACCGCCTACACACCAGCCCCACCAAGTACCTTCGTGTGGGGAACCCAAAGACCCAAACAACAAAGACAACCTCCTCAGCCAGTCAACACCCAAAGTGCAGCCCAGTTTCCTGGCCTCACTACAGCCACACCTCAGCCACCCAAGCAGCAGAGAACGACAACCACGAGAAAGACAAAAGAAGCACACACCAAGGCACCAGAAGGAATGATACACATATCAGACCTAGCCAATGTACTGACGACCTTCGCGGAGGGCCTAGCCGGACTACTGGGCCACAAGATCCAACCCACACAGCTCCAAATGCTCATGGGGAGCGTCCTCGGGCAAGTCGCCACAGCTCCAGCCACCTCAGTGGAGGAAGCCACGCCGGTCCGCACACGAGTAACAGCCGAGGTACACTCTACACCGAAGAAGGCCACCAGAGAACCCAAGACACCGACAGCTCCCAAGATACCGACAGCTCCCAGAAAGAAACTGGACGTTTCAACTCCCCTGAACCGAACCACGGCCCAGAAGGCAAAAACCACAGAACACGAAGACATGGACCTGATTCAGTTGGAATCGAACTTGGACATCTCCATCGAGGACCACCAGAAGTCCCCGATGAAACAGCGGTGGAAAACGTCAGCACCCTGAACATCCTAACATGGAATGCTCAGGGCATCAAAAACAAGAAACACCTCCTACAAGAAGCAGCAGCCAAGGACAAGCTTGACATCATACTCCTACAAGAAACACTTCTACAAGAACACCACGGTTTCAAATTCAGCGGTTACAAGACATACAGGAGGCATTTCACGCAGGCGTCAACAAGAGGATGTATGATCTTGGTCAAGTCAAGCATACCCTCCGCCGATGTCACGCAGCAATTTCCATGTGGGGAAAACATCGAGACACAGGCCGTCCAAGTAACCCTCCAAGAACGGGAATTAACTGTTCACAACATCTACAAGAACCCAAGGGGCTCACTGGAGGTTACTCAATTATTTGCTTCGGCCGCCGACCACGCCACACTCATAGGAGGGGATTTCAACGCACATCATCCCTTCCTAAGCTCGGCAAGCCCCACAAATGAAGACGGCCTACACCTATACACCACCTTTCAAGATACACCCGAGATCTGCCTCCTGAACACCGGAGAGCCCACCCACACTAGGGGAGGAAGGCTAGATCTAACCTTCGTCTCCAGTGCACTACAGCCTTCGGCCTCCTGGCAGATACACCCCACGCTGACCAGTGACCACTTCGCCACCCTAACAACGCTGAAGGTGAACAAACTTCCCACTCCACCCCCCCCGAGATGGAGATACAACACTCAAAAGGCAGACTGGGGACTCTTCAAGAAACACCTGGCTAAGTGGCACGAAAAATCACAGCCGGCCGGCGCAGCACCCGCGGATGAGACAACCCTCCACCACCAATTGGTCGAGGCGTTTCACCTAGCGGCAGAAGAGGCTATCCCAAAAACAAAACCCACATCAAGACAGTACAATGATTACTGGTACTACTGTCCCAGGGTGAAAGAACTCAACCACAGAGTGAACATGGCCCGAAGAAACTACAGGAGACATCCCACGGCAACAAACAGACATCTCCTGCAAGTCATAGTCAAGGATACCAGGGAAGAGAAGGAAGAAATTAAAAACGCAAGCTGGCTCAAGTGGTGCTCCGAACTGAACGAGCACACCACCCTTAGCAAGATGTGGGCCCAGATCCGAAGGGCATCTGGGAAGGCAACACCACCACCACCAACTCATCCCAACCCAGAAGAGGAAGCCGAGAGACTTGCAAAACTGTTCTCTGACCGAGCAGCAACGAAGAACCTCCCGAGACAGGCGGAGGAGACACAACGGCGTCTGCGACAGGTCAGACTCCAGATGATCGAAGAGGCCTGCAACAGTGAAGATGACACTGACAGACCATTCAACCAGCAAGAACTCCAGAAGTCGCTAAAACGAAGCAAGGATACAGCTCCAGGGGCCGACAGGATAACCTACTCCATGCTCTCTCATGCCGGTACAGCCGGACACGAGGCTCTGCTGCAAGCCATCAATGCTTCGTGGACAGCACAAAGACTCCCACCGGAATGGAAGAAGGCAGATATACAGCCCATTCCGAAGCCCAGCGAACCAGACAAGCCGAGGCCCATCTCCCTTCTCAGCTGCATAGCGAAGACCGGAGAAAGAATGGCTCTCAACCGACTCAAGGGGAAAGTAGGCAGCCCACACCCTCACATCTTTGCTTACACCGAGAACACCGGCACAGGCAACAACATCGCCGAGATACTCAGCACAGTGGACAACAAACCAGCTCTGGTGGTCTTCCTCGACCTGGAGAAAGCCTTCGAACTAGCAAATCCTTTGGCCATTACAACTACGCTCGCTAAAAAAGGCGT
>NW_024740503.1:0-1943 GCF_018991925.1 Homarus americanus | reverse complement strand
GTGCTACTCCCGATAGAGGCATTGGAGTATTGTGGTGGAGTGCTTTGTGTGTGTTGGAGTACTGTGTGTGTTGGAGTACTGGTGGAGTACTTTGTGTGTGTTGGAGTACTGTGTGTCTGGTGGAGTACTGTGTGTGTGTGTGTGTTTGGAGATTGTGTGTCTGTTGGAGTACTGTGAGTGTGTTGGAGTATTGTGTGTGTATTTAAGTACTGTGTGTGTGTTAAACTACTGTGTGAGTGTTGGAGTACTGTGTGTCTGTGTGTATTTGAGTACTGTGTGTATTGAGTACTGTGTGAGTGTTGGAGTACTGTGTGTTGGAGTACTGTGTGTGTATTGAGTACTGTATGAGTGTTGAGTACTGTGTGTGTTGGAGCACTGTGTGAGTGTTGGAGTACTGTGTGTATGTTGAAGCACTGTGTGTGTGTTGGAGTTTTGTGTGTGTGTGTTGGAGTACTGTGTGTGTGTTGAAATACTGAGTGTGTGTTGGTGTGGTTGAAGTACTGTGTGTGTGTGTATTAAAGTACTGTGTGTGTATTGAAGTACTGTGTGTATTGGAGTACTCTTGTGTTTATTGAAGTACTGTGTGTGTGTGTACTGAAGTAGTGTGTGTGTGCTGGAGCACTGAGTGTGTGTTGAGCACTGTGTGTGCATTAGAAGCATTGTGTGTGTATTGCAGTACTGTGTGTGTATTGAAGTACTGTGTGTGTGTTGAGCACTGTGTGTGTGTATTGAAGCACTGTGTGTGTGTGTTTGAGTACTGGGTGTGTGTATTGAAGCACTGTGTGTGTGTGTGTGTGTGTGTGTGTGTGTGTGTGTGTGTGTGTGTGTGTGTATGGGTAGTGGTGTGGGCGTTGAGTACTGTGTGTGTTGGAGTACTGTGGTTGTGTATTGAAGTACTGTGTGAGTGTGTGTGTGTGTATATTGAAGCACTGTGTGTGTGTGTGTGTGTGTGTGTGTGTGTGTATTGAAGTACTGTGTGTGTGTGTGTGTGCATTGAAGCACTTGTGTGTGTATTGGAAGCACTGAGGTGTGTTGGCGTACTATGTGTGTATTGAAGCACTGAGTGTGTGTGTGTATTGAAGTACTGTGTGTGTATTAGTACTGTGTGTGTGTGTGTGTGTGTGTATTGAAGTACTTTGTGTGTATTGAAGTACTGAGTGTGTATTGAAGTACTGTGTGTGTGTGTGTGTGTGTTTGTGTGTTAAGTACTATGTATGTGTTGGAGTACTGTGTGTGTGTGTTGAGTACTGTATGAGTGTTGGAGTACTGTGTGTGTGTTTGAAGTACTGTGTGTGAGGAAATGCTGTGTGTCTGTTGGAGTACTGTGTGTGTGTTGGAGTACTGTGTGTGTGTTTTGCACTGAGTGTGTGTTGAGTATTGTGTGTGTGTTGAGTACTGTGTGTGTGTTGAGTACTGTGTGTGTGTTGGAGTACTGTGTGTGTTGAAGTACTGTGTGTGTGTTGAAATACTGAGTGTGTGTGTTGAGTACTGTGTGTGTGTTGAGTACTGTGTGTGTGTTGAAGTACTGTGTGTGTGTGTTTGGAGTATTGTGAGTGTTGGAGTACTGTGGTGTTGGAGTACTGTGTGTGTGTTGAAATACTGTGTGTCTGTTGGAGTACTGTGTGTGTGTGTTGGAGTATTGTGTGTGTGTGTTGGAGTACTGTGTGTGTGTTGGAGTACTGTGTGGGTGTTGGAGTACTGTGTGTGTTGGAGTGATGTGTGTTGAAATACTGAGTGTGTTGGAGTACTGAGTGTGTGTTGGAGTACTGTGTGTGTGCTGAGTACTGTGTGTTAAAGCACTCAGTGTGTGTGAGTACTGTGTGTCTGATGGAGTTCTGTGTGTGTGTTGGAGTACTGTGTGTGTATTTAAACTGTGTGTTGAGCACTGTGTGAGTGTTGGAGTACTGTGTGTCTGATGGAGTTCTGTGTGTGTGTTGGAGTAC